>NW_022589715.1:34000605-34135785 GCF_004348235.1 Phoca vitulina
GGGGGGATGGGTTAGCCCGGTGATGGGTATTAAGGAGGGCATGTATTGCATGGAGCACTGGGTGTTATACGCAAACAATGAATCATGGAACACTACATCAAAAACTAATGATGTGGGCGCCTGGGTGGCTCAGTTGGTTAAGCGACTGCCTTCAGCTCAGGTCATGATCCTGGAGTCCCGGGATCGAGTCCCGCATCGGGCTCCCTGCTCGGCAGGGAGTCTGCTTCTCCCTCTGACCCTCCTCCCTCTCATGCTCTCTGTCTCTCATTCTCTCTCTCAAATAAATAAATAAAATCTTTAAAAAAAAAAAAAAACACTAATGATGTAATGTAGGTGACTAACATAAAAAAAAAAAAAAGAAAAAAAAAGTTGAAAATAGAGCTACCCTATGACCCAGCAATTGCACTACTAGGTATTCACCCCAAAGATACAAATGTAGTAATCCAAAGGGGCACCTGCACCCCAATGTTAATAGCAGCAATGTCCACAATAGCCAAACTATGGAAAGATCCTAGATATCCATCGACAGATGAATGGATAACAAAGATGTAGTGTGTGTGTGTGTACACACACACACACACACACACACACACATAAATGGAATATTACGCAGCCATCAAAAAATGAAATCTTGCCATTTGCAATGACATGGATGGAACTAGAGGGTATTATTCTAAGTGAAATAAGTCAATCAGAGAAAGCCAATTATCATATGATTTCACTTATATGTGGAATTTAAGAAACGAAGCAGAGGAGCATGGAGGAAAGGAGGGAAAAATAAGATGAAATCAGAGAGGGAGACAAGCCCTAAGAGACTCTTAACCACAGGAAATAAACTGAGGATTGCTGGAGGGGAGGGGGTGGGGTATGGGGTAACTGGGTGATGGGATTAAGGAGGGCACGGGATGTAATGGGCACTGCGTGTTATATAAGACTGATGAATCACTGAACCCTACCCATATTAACTATATGTTAATTAACTGAATATCAATTTAAAAAAAGAATGAAAATTCATTCAAGGAAAAACAAATTTTATATAACAGCTAAGCATTAAAATAGTTGAAGAGCTCAATGAAGCAATATCATCTATGAAATAAAAACTGAAATGAAATAAAAACATGTAAATATGAAAAAATCCATTACAAATCTTAGACATGATTCTCCCAGCCACAGGGATTGTCTTGCAACTACAAGGGAAGAAAATTAGTTGTTGTACACTAAGGAACACAGTGGAAAATACAGAACTCGGGGAATTCCACTTCAAGTAATGGCATTCTAGGTCATCAGACTAATCCTCCCACTAAAAAAAAAAACCTAGGGCGCCTGGGTGGCTCAGTCGTTAAGCATCTGCCTTAGGCTCAGGTCATGATCCCAGGGTCCTGGGATCAAGTCCTGCATCAGGCTCCCCGCTCGGCGAGGAGTCTGCTTCTCCCTCTCCCTCTGCGCCTACCCCCTGCTCATGCTCTCTGTCTCTCTCTCTCTCTCAAGTAAATAAACAAAATCTTTAAAAAAAAAAAACAAAAACTAGAAAGGCTAAAAAAATATAACATTACCTGTTTAAAACATGAGAGAACAAGGCATTGAGGAATTAAGAAGTTAATATCCAGGAGAAAGAGAAAACTCAGAGTCCATTTTGAGAAGTTTCTCAAGGGACAAGGGTCAATCTGGAAGAGATGGCTGAAGGACAAGAAGCTGTGCAGAGCTTTCAATAGACTCACTGTACTAAGGAGACAAAAACTAGAGTTCAGAACCCCTAAAGAGGAGGGCCAACGTAAAACCCCACACTTCAGACTGGGACCTTAAAGGGCCATATACTAGGAATAAGGGTGAAATGGTATATAAGAAATAGGCTAGCCCTGGCAGGAACTAAAACCACAGCTTCAAACTGGCTCAATTCTTCACTGGATTAAAATGATCCTACACTGCTAGTGGCATAAGGTGCCTGTCAAAGGTAAAACTCTCAAGAGGAAGATAGCATCCTAGGCCTCAAACTGCCTTAAATTATCTATATACAATGTCCAGCTCTCATTAAAAAATAATTTGGCCTATATGAACACTAAACTATATGTCAAAAAAAAAAAAAAATAGAGCAACATCAGATAATACAAAGAGATCCATAGGGGTCCAGATAATGGAGTTATTAGGAAGAGACTTTAAACAACTATGACTAAAATATTCAAGGAAAAAAGACAAGACTGAGATTTTTCAGCAGAGAATAGAAACTATAAAGCAGGACCAAATGGATATTCTAAAACTAAAAAATTAAAATTACCAAAACTATGAATTTAATGACTGGTTCAATACCAGATTAGACACTCTGAAAGAAAAACATCAGTGAACCAGAAGAGAATTCAGAAGAAAATACCCAGAATGAAGCATGAATAACAAAAGAATACATGCAGAAAGGAGTTTAGGGTATGGGCTGTACAGTGAAATAAACAGCATATATGCAGTTGGAGTCAAAGGGGTGAAAAGATGATGGGCATAAGCAGTATTTGAAGAGATAATGGCTGAGACTTTTCTGATGTAGTGTGTGTTAATTAATGAATGACATTAAGTCAGATGCAAGTATCTCTATGAATGCCACCCCAAATAACACAAACAAAGCCATTCACACTGAAGCCCAACAAAGTATAATCGCTGAAAACCAAAAACAAAGAGAAAAATCTTTAAAGTCACCAGAGGAAAAAAGAGATTTCTTTCAAAGAAGCAAGAATACAACAGAAATGGCCCAAACTCTCGGAAAGCTTACAGAAAATAAAAAGGAAGCCAGGAAAAATATAGGTCCCTTAAAAACAACGTTGAGTTAGCAGATCCTTAGACTCTCTAGACTTCCTGTTAACAAGAAATGTCTTTATATTCCAAAGTGGAGTAAGTCATACATTGTTACTTGTAGCAGAAACTATTCCTGATACAATGTTTAATAGGACTCCCGGAAGAAGAGATGGGAAAGAATAGTGTTTAAACAATAAAGATATACTTAGTGAAAATTTTCCTGAATTAAAGAAAGATTGACTCCTTAGAGTGAACATTATAGGTACTGAGCGTGAACACTGTAGCTACTGAGCAGGAGGAAAAAATATACATGTCTGTATATTCATACCTGAATAGAGCATAATAAAGTTGCAGGGGACCAAGGTATCAGGTAAAATCTTAAAGGCTACTAAGGAAAAAATAGTCTACCTATAGAGGAATGAAAATTAGACTCAACAGAAAAATTTCTGTAGTTATACAACCTGGATATAAAGCCAAAAAAGTATAGTACAAAGAAAGAAAATTACAGGCTAATTTCACCTAAAATATATATGCAAAGGTCTTAAAATATTAGAACAGAATTCAACATTATATTTTACAAAATAATCACAATTAAGCAGTTCACCCAGAAATTTACTCATGATTCAACATTAGAAAGTTAACTGATGAAATAAACCACATTTTCAAATTAATTATCTCAATAAATGCCTAAAAGTCATTCATAAAATTTATACTCCTTCATAATAAAAATCTGAGCAAGGTAAGGAGATAGAAGTTCAAAAGGAAAGCTATTAAAAACAGAAAAGCAAACATCATACTTAATAGTGAGATTTGAGAAGCATTCCGATGAAAGTCAGGAGCAATACAAGGATGTTGGTTATCTATGCTGGCTTATTTGTAAATGATAGGACTGTCAGGATGGAACACAAGAGAAATTTCAACTAAACTACCAGAACAAATTAAGTCTAACTTATGCTAGATATAAAAGGTGGAAAAGTACTTCATGGAGATAGTTATAAAACATTATTTAAGGCAAAAAAAGGTCCAAATTCTCATAAAGTTCCAATAAAAATCCCAGTCTTTTTCATAAAGAGTAAATATAACAAAAGCAATTTTGAAGAACAGCAATGTGTGGAGGCTGTTGACATACCAGGTATCAAAACTTATTAAAAAGACAGTGTGGGGGTGCCTAGGTGGCTCAGTCGGTCGAGTCCAACTCTTGATTTCAGCTCAGGTCATGAGCTCAGGGTTGTAAGCAGGGGTCCCTCAGCAGGGATTCTGCTTGAGATTCTCTCCTTCCCCTTCTGCCTCTCCTCCTACTTGTTCTCTCTAAAATAAATAAATACAATCTTAAAAAAAAAAAAAAGACAAAGAGTGGTGCTAGTATAAGAACAGAAAGACCAGTAGAACATATGGGAAAGTCCTCCAAACAGAACCACACATTTAGGAAAACTTAACAGGATGTAGATAGCATTATAAACTAGTACAGAATAGATAAATTAATGGTACTGGGATACTTATCCCCATTGGGGGAAAATATATATTCTCTATTTTGCATTGATTTTGTACAAGAGAGTCAGTTCCAGGTGGATTAAAGGTATGAATGTGAAATGCCGAACATTTAAAAAAATAAGAGAGAGAAAAATTTTCTTGATCTGAGGCAGAAAGGGTTTCTTAACCAAGACATAAAAAACAAACAATAAAATATGAAAATTTTGGCTATATTTAAATTAAAAGTATCTGTACAACAAAAATGAACATGAATATAAATAAAGAAGACAAGCCACAGACTGAAAGAAATTGAAAACATACAAACAAAAACAGAATTAGTATGAATAAAGGACTCTTAACAAGTTAATAAGCAAACCTAAAGCCAGTAAAAGAGTGGGCAAAAGATATCAACAGAAAACATTCAAATGGCTAATTTAACATTCAAAAAGATGCTCAATCTTATTACTAACCAGAGAAGTGCAAATTAAAAATTAAATATCATTTCACATCCATTAGATTGGCAAATTCAGAACTAAAAAATAATATATCATCAAGTGTTAGAAAGAATGTAGAGAAACAGAACACCTTGCCAGTGAAAATGTAAAAACTGGTATAAAAAACCACTTTGGGGAGCAACTTGGTAATAGTACTTGAAGCTAAGCATACCCACCACCAAGCAATTCCACTTCCAACAACACATTATTAGAAAACCCCCTGGAGGGGCGCCTGGGTGGCTCAGTCGTTAAGCGTCTGCCTTCGGCTCAGGTCATGGTCCCAGGGTCCTGGGACAGAGCCCCACGTTGGGCTCCACACTCAGCAGAGAGCCTGCTTCTCCCTCTCCCACTCCCCCTACTTGTGTTCCCTCTCTCACTGTGTCTCCCTCTGTCAAATAAATAAATAAATAAAATCTTTAAAAAAAGAAAGAAAAGAAAGCCCCCTGGAAATGTGGACAAGGAGAAAGGCACAAGAACGGTCACTGCAGGGGTGCCTGGGTGGCTCAGGTCATGATCGTGGGGTCCTGGGATCAGGCCCGGAATTGGGCTCCCTGCTCTGCCGGGAGTCTGCTTCTCCCTCTCCTTCCCTTCCTCTCCCCTGCTGCTGCTGCTGCTCTCTCTCTCTTTCAAATAATCTTAAAAAAAAAAAAAAAAAGAGAATGGTCACTGCAGCAGTTTTTAATACATAATTAATACTTTAATACCTACAACAGAATAGTTTTTTTTTTTTTTTATTCATTCGAGACACAGAGATACAGAGAGAGAGAGAGAGCATGAGCAGGGGGAGAAGCAGAGGGAGGGGGAGAAGCAGACTCCCCGCTTAGCAGGGAGCCCGATGCGGGGCTCTATCCCAGGACCCTGGGATCATGACCTGAGCCGAAGGCAGACGCTTAACCATCTGAGCCACCCAGGCGCCCCAACAGAATAGTTTTTTATACAATAGAATATCCTACAGCAAATAAACTGAACTACAGCTATATGTATGAACAAGATAAACCTCAAAATCAATAATATGTAATGGAAAAACATTTTGCAAAATGATACATAGTTTGAACATATTTGTATAAAATCTAAAAACACACTAAACACTATACATACAGACATATATATAACACACAAACCTAAGTACTAAGGTATAAAATAAAGTATAAAAACATAATTGGGTACACTAAACACCAAATAGGGACAGTAGTTATAGCAGGAAAGAAGAATGGGAGGCTTAACTGTTTCTGTAATTTTTATTTTTAAAAAAATCTGAGGCAAATCTGGAAAATTTTTCTTTTCTTTTTTTTTTAAAGATTTTATTTCTCTCTCTCTGAAAGAGAGCAGAGAGAGAGAGAGCACCAGTGGGGTAAGGGGCAGAGGGAGAAGCAGACTCCCCGCTGAGCAGGGAGCCCAATGCGGCTGGATCCCTGAACTCTGGGATCATTACTGGAGCCCAAGGCAGACGCTTAACTGACTGAGCCACTCAAGGGCCCCTGGAAAAATTTTCTTAAAGTTAAGTGTGAACACACAAGTATTCATTGTCTTACACTCAACCAGTCTCTACGTGTTTAAAATTCACAATGAAAAAAAGTGGGAAAATGGTTACTTTTACATAAACAGAACTTTAAAAAGATGCCAGAGTATAAAACCTGTCTTCCAAATAGCTGTCAAAAAATTTTTTAAAAAGTCAAACGACTCGTAAAAAAGGTAGCAGGAAGTGTCGCCCAGCTTAACAGTATAATTAAAGCTTATTACTTGTTATGTATCTATCATTATTAAGTTGCTAATGTGTTCAAGCATCTTGACATTTAAATAAGGATTACAAGATTTTAGAACATAGCAAAAATACATTCCAGTATATTGGAGACTTTTATATATTAGGTAAACCTACTATGGTAGGTGATCTGCCATTCGAATCTCATCATCTAAATTTAGATGTCCAGATCCACCCAACATGAAACACACAAGGCTGTGAAACTCTTCTTTCGTTGTATTTTAGCCTTTTTCCCATTAAACACTCATTAAAAACAAAAAACCACACAGGCCTTAGAAAAGTGACACGCTATTTTGCACACAAAGGCCATCCACTGGCCTTGGACTTAGAACTCCCGCTTGAAAGTTGCTTCTCCAAATCCTTATCCAAAACATTGCTGAGTTATGCTGAAAAACAACGCAAAGTGTATAGGCTTGGGTTCCAGTTGTGTAAAAGCGACCTTTTGTGCTTTCACCAACTTCTCGAGAGGTTGTTAAAAGCTTTGGGGAGACTTTGCTCCCTGTCCAGCCGGGGCTGGGCAAGTGCCAGCTACTCTCATCTGCGAAAGACCGAAAGTCTAAGGCTTTTAAGAGGGTCAAGCAGTTCTGTCACGGTGTTCCGCTAACAGAAAGGAGCAGGAAGCCGCCCCCTTTCTTCCAAGCACCGGGACCCAGTGAGGCGCCCAGGGGCTCCCTGGAGAGTATCCGTACCGAGAGCCGTCGAGTCAGAAACAGCTGTCTGACATCGAAATTCCCCACACTGGCGTCCTTTCCCTACCTTGAACCCCTCAACGTTGAGAGCTGGTTGAGAGGGGGAGGGGACACCTCAGCGCAACAACGGCCTCAACCGTCTCCCGCCAAGTCCCCACTCCGGCCCACCAAACCCGCGGCCAGAAGAATCCCACACTCACTGAAAAGTAGGGCCAGGTCCTGGTCCTGGCCCGGCCCCAGGAATTCGGCGGGTCTCCCACGGTTTCGGGGGAGGAGGCGGCTGGGAAGCCATCTCCTCCGCCTCCGCTCGGCTCTTGGTCCGCGCTGGGACTCCTCAGGCCCGGGTACACTAGCACCTCACGCGCCAGGCAGAATGGGCAGAACACCGAGTCCTCCACCCCGCCCACCCCTGCAGTTAGGATGTCGCTTGTGGTACTTTGCCAGCTGGGACCTGAGGAAAGGAGGACGCCGCTAATCCACCGGGGTGGGGAATACTCTCTTTTTATTTGCCTTAGCAAGAATTTCCATTCTAAACCTGAGGGTGAGGGCTCATCGATATTTCTGGCAGCGGCTAGGACTCCTAGACGTCGGAGTCCCACGGAGGCCTCTCTGGGACTAGTCGGGCTCTGGCCGGGAGTTCAATCCCACGCACTTCTACCCCAGCGTGGGTGGCGGTGGGATGAAGGGTTGTGGCGGCGCGACAGGCAGTTTTTTTTGGTTTCTCCACAAACAAGAAGAGGAGAGAGTTCACTCAGCCCTTGCGAGAGGGCCTGGTACTTTCGTTCTAAAGCTTTCGTTTCCTCGGGGAACAGAATTGCTACACGCAGTAGGTGCGTTATCTTTAGTCTTCCCTGTTCCCTCTGGGGGGCTAGAAGGGGTTAAACTTCAGGCTCCGGCGTCGCGGTAGAAGGTGAGGCAGGAAGGTTTAAGGGGTGGGGGTACGACTTGGGCGCAGGAGAGGTGTGGATGGAGGGGATAGTTTCCTTCCTGCTGGAGCGGCCTTGTTAGCAAGGAGGGGTGAGCGGGAAGTTTCTTGGACCTGACTGAAGGAGGGGAAGGGCCTTCTTGGCCAAAGACTGGAGGTTAGGCCTTGGATGAATTTCCAAGAGTCTAGATTCTACAATTGAGTATAACGGTAGCACAGTAAAGTTGTGAGGGTCGTCTTTGAAAAATCCGCACACTCCCCCACCCCCGTGAGACAATGACACACGGCTGTATGGAAATGAGTGTTGAAAGATCACGGGATGTGAGACTTAGTCTGGCCATTTTGGTGTTTTTTCACATGCCCCGCTCCTTCTCTATTTGCAACGAATGGTTTCTCTAAGTCCAAGAGGTGAAAAGAAAGTCCATCGTCTCCTCCAGTTATCATTGGTTCGTGGAGAAGGGACTCAAACCCCGTAAAGATCCGACACGTGGGAAGAGATTCTGTTGCAATGACTAGTTCCAATTCTTTATGTAAAAGAAGCACTTAAACGAAAATCTTAACGAAGGCAACCGACAATGAAAACCTTACAGTATGGGATGCATTTCTCAGGGCTTGCTTTCAAGGATAATAAACCTCATATGGAACAACTGATTTCTGATGACTTCTGAAATCCTTTCAGTGCTGTACGTCAAGATGAAACAACCAAATTTGAGACAGAACGCGTTTCCTCCTTTTAATGTTAACTTGTTTGAGAAGTCTCTTGATTGTTGCTAAAGGAAAATAATCTTGAGGGTTTGGAAGACCATTCCGTTACTGACACATACACACTGACGAGGGTTTTTGTTTTTTTTAAGACCTCTTCAAATTACTCAGGACAGGAGGTTTCCTAATTCTCCACAGGTCTGGGAACTTCTCAGAGCCAAGAGATTGTGATATGTCATTTATTGACTTTGCATGATACCTTTATTCTTAGTGTACCTATTGGAGAAGTAAACATTCAGTCTTTGAACCAAAGGAAAGAAAGCATCCATTTTCTTCGATTAAAAAAAAATTTTTTTTTTTATTTAAGTGTACTTACACAATGTTACATTAGTTTCAGGTGTAAAACATGGTGATTCAACTTCTGTATATGATATTCTGTGCCCACCACAAATGTAGCTACCATCTGTTACCACCCTATAACCTATTACAAATCATTGCCTTTTATTCTGGTAACTTATTCCATAATTGGAACTGTATTTCTCACTCCTCTTCCCTCTGGCAACCATCAGTTTCTTCGTTTTTTAAATTCCACTTATGGGTGAAATCGTATGGTATTCGTCTTTCTCAGTCTGACTTATTTCATTTAGAATAATAACCTGTTCAGTCCATCCATGTTGTCGCAAATGGAGGGATCTTATCCTTAGAAAGCACCCATTTTAATAATAGTATTTAACTTCATCCCCAGGGAAAGCTTTGATACAAAGTGTTCTTTCAAGAACTTACTTGTGTACTTATTTACCCAGAGGGTTTGTTTCTCTTTCTGAGTTAAAGGTTAATTCTGAATTAAATGAAATCTTTGGTCTTAAGTAATGGAAAGGTGGAGAAAAGATAGAGTGAGACAGAAATAGTTTCTCTGGGAGGGGATTGCAGTCAGGGATATACCTTAAATGCTGAGAATCAACCCCTCACTGAATCCCAGCCCTTTCTCAGAATCAAACTAGCAGATTAAATGGCCTGGCAGAAGGAATTCAGATCATTTGTATATAATGATGACCACACAGAGCTTCTCTATATACAAGGTGTTCTCCACATAATTCTGTGTCCTTTTGTGAAAATGCCCTTGAGCCCAAATTTACTTAGGCTACCCTAAATCAGAGCTTTAATCCTGTGTCTCAAAGTTCTCACTGGTGTATCCAGGCAAAGTCTTATTTTCTTCTTTCTGTTCCTGTCTGCCAGCTCCCATACTGTATTTACCTGAATTGAAACTCAGCAGGAGGCAATCTGTCTTTTGTAGTCCTAGCTGCTAAACTGATTTTTATGGTGAAGGGTTTTGTGGAAGTATATACCTGCCTTCCTCATTATTTTGTGTCAAGGATATTCTCTCAATAAGTGGCCACAAACATTTAGAAATTTGCAAGTAAGGAGTGGGTTTTAAAGGGTTGGAAAGCACAAACTAATGCTAAGAATCGTATCTTCACAGTAAGGAGTTGGTAAGAGCTCCACCCTCCCACAAATTTTAAGCAAGTTCATTTGAATTGTGAAACTGCATGAATTAAAAAGCACCAGTTTTTTATCTGTATGACCACCATACCACAACATTGCCATGCAATCATTATTTTATAAAATATTGTTAGTTCCTCATTTTAAAGTAATGTGAGCTGATTTATTAATCAGAAGATCTGGTTTTGCAAAACAGAATAATTAGGTAATTTAATTTTCATACACCTCCTTCCTGGCAACAGGAGAGTTATATCGGATTTTACTCCATTCTCTAATTTGTTTCTAAGGGCGTTTATTCAAGTTGTGAAAAGTAACAACTTGTTTTAGATGATAATTACTTTAAATTATTTTGCATTTAATTTGTGGGGGTTTTTCTGGTGGGGGGAGGTTTTACTTGTGCATGAAAGGAGCAGATTCTTCTCATTTTGCTAATAGTTGGTTTCATTTAGTTATTTCATCAAAGTATAATCGATGTCCTTAGATCTACTGATCAATTTGTTTTAAATACTTGACTGCTTAACTATCATTGAGGCTAGTAAAATATATAGACTGATCTGATTATTTTTTCCTGGCAAACTCATTTTTAATTTCTAATAGGAAAAGTTTATTGAATTTACTACTTTGTGTTCTCAAACAACACTGAATGGTACAAAATAACAAAACATCACTCCGTATTCTTTGTTTTTATTACCCTACTCAGAGACAACTATTCTTGATTATTTTTATTTTTATTTATTTTTATTGATATACTTTTATCATAATCCAGAATGCTACACTAAATTCCTTGATAATTAGAAACTTTTACCTGGCCCATCTAATAAATGTCTTTCAAGTTTATGTTTCAATATGTATATAATGAAAAGGATATTATTGGAGAGTACAAAATAATGTTTTCAAATAAAAGTTAGTTTTTATTCCTAAAGGTGATGACATATTTCTCTGTGAAAGTAAAACACAAAAGATGTTCATTACTTTTACTTTTTCTTTCTTTCTAGTTATAATTATTCAATATGTTTCCACTGACTGAGGAAAACAAGCATGTGGCCCAGTTGTTGCTCAGTACTGGTACCTGTCCAAGATGTATTTACAGATTCTGTGGTGTGGATTTTCATGCACCTTACAAACTTCCCTACAAGGTACTTTCATTTTGTTTCTAAAGAAAGTTCTCTATTCTAAAATGAATACCTGTACATTTGAGGGCAAGTATCTGTCCATAAGTCTTCATTAAATTAAAAAAAACTATAATAAAATAATTACTGATAATGGTAAATTTGGAATTTCCTTTTAGTACCATAAAACTGTAAGTTCCTTCTTAAGTGATTATATCTAACATTTAATGTAGTGGGATCTTTGTGGAGCAAATCCCTGGTGTATTTAATGTTTGTATATACCTCTCCTAAAGAGAACACAGATATCACAAAATAGTACTTCTAACCAGATATTAGTAAGATGTGACAGGAGGAGGATGACAGTCCTGAGATCTTCTATTAAGTGGAAGCATTGTGGATTTGGCTGCCTTTTTTCTTTTTCTGTTTTATTACCATTTGTACTTACAAATAGGTATTTGCAACCCTCCAGAAGTAAATGCTTATCATCATCATTATTTACCACTATTAATAATAGCAAAAATAATATACAGGGATCTTTGACATTTATGGTAATATACAGAGAGCTTTGACTAACAGAATACTTTCACAAAAAATGTGTAACATATTTTGTGAAGTATACTTGATTCCAATAGTGACATTCTTTTTAGAGACAGATAGTAATTATACATATGTAAATATATACCTATATAAACATTATGTATACCCACATGCACACTCAGTTTCTTACAATTTTTAAAAATGCTCAAGAGTTAGCAGTATCAATCACTTTTCCTACGTATTATTTGTTTCTATTATTTTGGAAATAATTATATCTAATATTCATATAACATTTTTATATGTCAAGCTCTCATCTAATCCTAATAATAACCTATTAGGTAAGTACATACTATGATTGTCTCTATTTTCAGATGAAGAAACTGAGGCACAGAGAGGTTAAACAACCTGCCCAAAGTTACACAGCTATTAAGTGAGCAAGCTAGGATATGAACTGTCTGTCTGAATCCAAAGCCTAGAATTTGGAGCTAGAAGACATGGATTTGAATCCCAGTTCCAGCTTCAGTTTTCTCCTCTCTAAATGGGAATGATGATAACATCCACCTCACAGGATTTTAAGGGACAGTTTCTAATAAAGTATGTGAAAACACTTTGAAAATGGTACATATGCTATGATGATTAATATATATATGTGTATATTCATTTATACACACTATGACTATGAGGTAATCATACTGGTTTTGTGTAATTCTCCTTACACATTTTTCAGACACATTATATGATTCTATTATTCTGTGCATTTGTTTTCTATTTAAAATATGTTTTAAGATTTAAAATATATATTATATAAAGAGACTTAGTGTTGCCAAGTTTTATTTGTATCATTTTATGTAAAAACACATGAAAATATTTGAAGACAATTTTTTTTGTAAATGTACCTAAATTTTTATCTTTGTAGTCATCTAACTATGTATGTACACATAGATATACATGTACTATGTTATACTGAAATTATAGAACTTAGGTAATAAACATATTTGTGTGGGTCATGATATACCTATATGTGTATGTGTGTATTAGTATTTCTGTTAAAGATGAAATAGAGCTGCTGTCCTAATAAAATGAATTAAATTTGTTCGAGTGAAAGATTTTTTTCTTTAGAGTCAGTAAATTGTAATCTGAGTAAATTTTAAAAGGATATCTATTCAGCAACTGAATAATAAAATCTATCTAATTTAGACAAAACAGAAAAAGTCCTCTGAGTATTTAGATGGGTGGAATGTCTGAAATATGAGAATGGTCTCAAAAGAATGCAACTTTTAACATTTTAGTACAAAGGGTGACAGAAATGAGGCAAACCAGAATGTAATAGAGGGCTTCTTTTTAATTAATGCATATAAATGGTTTTTGTAATTACTGTGCCAATTTTCAGGATTGCCAGCAACTGTTTACCTTTGTTTAGTAACTTGAAATTATTTTTACTTAATAAATGTATAATCTCTAATTTTTCAGATTTCATATTAATATTATACAGATGTTTTAGATTGTGAGATTATTAAATAACCTAGCAAGGATGGAAATTCAGTTTGTATTTCTATTTATTGATAATTAGAATTGAAGTTTGTTCTTACTAAAATTAGCAAGTGAATGATCCTCACAACATAACTACAAACCAAATTACAGGCATACCTCACTGATATTGTGGGTTTGGTTCCAGACCACCATAATAAAGCGAATATCATGATGAAGTGAGTCAAAGTAATTTTTTGGTTTCCCAGTGCAGATGAAACTTATATACTGTAGTCTATTGTATAATAGCATTGTGTCTAAAAAATGTACATACTTAATTAAAAAATAATTTATTGCTAGAAAGTGCTAACCATCATCTGAGCTTTCAGTGAGTCATGATCCCTAATCACAGATCACTATCACAAGTATAATAATGAAAAAGTTTCAAATATTGTGAGAATTACTAAAACGTGACACACAGACACAAAGTGAACAAATGCTATTGGAAAAATGGTGCTGATAGACTTGCTCGATATAAGGTTGCCGCAAACCTTCAATTTATAAAGATGCAGTATCTGCAAAGCACAATAAACTGAAGCACAGTAAAACGAGTTATGCCTGTAATAAATTTGTTAATGGAATCTTCTGCCTCAAATTTAGGACTTTAGCTTCACTAATATATGAAACTCTTTTGCAAAAATATTCACACATATATTGTGGGAGTTAGGTAATTCTCTTTCAAATTCCCCAGAAAGCCAATGCTGGCTAATAAAATTAATCAATTGCTCCAAAATTGATATAAATCAACATTGTATAAGTCTGCAATATATCATAATTTCACTCCTGTTTTCATCTTAACCTTAAGGGCATTATAAAAGGGTTATTACTTTTTTCAAATTAACTTTCCAGGAGTTGCTCAATGAACTACAGAAATTTCTGGAAACTGAAAAAGATGAATTAATTTTGGAAGTTCCAAACCCACCTCCTAAGAAAATTCGACTACAAGAACTAGAAGATGGGATTGATGGGATTGATAATTTGAGTCAAAATGGAGAGGGAAAGGTCTCCGTTATTGAAGATGGTAGCATTGCTTCCAAGAACTCAAATTTAAATGTGTGCAATGTATGTCTAGGAATTCTTCAAGAATTCTGTGAAAAAGAGTTCATTAAAAAGGTAAATAATCTATTTTTTATTATATGTGCAATTATGTAGAAATTTTTGGTCTTAAAGCCTAGAATTCTTGTATCTAAAGTAACAATACCATTCATTTCAACTTGTTTTACACCAGTGGATTGTTAAAACATTTCTTAATTAAAAAATAAACAAGCCTACTATTCTCAAATTACTTTTTTATTAACAAGATAACTGAAAATTAATGAAGTAGGTGTCCATGTATTTCAGTCATGAATGCTACTCAAATGAAGAAAAATATAGTGGTTTTTCCCTCTGCTGTTTAACATAGCTAACTAAGGAGTTAGAGAAAAGCTCTTAGTCATACCTTTTAGTGTCTTGAAAAGACAAGTGTTACAGTTTTATGGAAGATACATGATTGAATGTGGGATTGCCTTTTGTTTCCAGCTGTCAAGAGTGCCAAATTTGGCTTTATTTTGTTTAAAAATCTTAAGTTATGAGGTGATCTAAGAGAAAATTATTTTGACATTCAACAGATTGTTCTGCAAGTGAGTCCTGGCTGTGTTGGCATCTCGTGATATCAGTCTTCAGGGTCTTAGTTAGCAAATGCTTGCTTTTGGGATGCTTATGAGAATTCCCAGAGGTGAAAGTTTAGAAGTGTAGTGCCATCTCCTGGACCAAAAACCCATGTTATGAAGATTAGTGTAAAATTTTCAGGGGCGCCTGGGTGGCTCAGATGGTTAAGTGTCTGCCTTCAGCTCAGGTCATGATTCCAGGGTCCTGGGATTGAGCCCGCATTGGGCTCCCTGCTCAGCGGGAAGCCTGCTTCTCCTTCTCTGACTCCCCCTGATTGTTTTCCGTTTCTTGCTGTGTCTCTCTCTGTCAAATAAATAAATAAAATAAATAAATTTAAAAATAAATAAATAAATAAATTTTTCAGCAATTCATGAGAATTTATATATATAAATGCTGTTTTATGTAATAAAAAATGCTTTTATGTAATACTTTTTTAGGTGTGCCAAAAAGTTGAGGCCTCTGGGTTTGAATTTACCAACTTGGTATTTTCAGTCTCCTTTCCACCACAGCTATCTGTAAGAGAGGTAAGGTCATTTAAATGCATAAAACTATATGTGAAATGCATGCTAGAAATATCTCAAAAAATGGAGACTTAAAATTTTCCGTACCATATTGTATTTTCCATTTTTTTGTGTACTTATTGAATGATAGATGACTGAAAGCATGGCACTATTATAGCTGCTTAATAATGTTGAATGAATGGGTGAGAAAAGGAATTATTTAGTTTATCATAGGACTGGGTTTTTTGTTTGTTTGTTTTAGTTTTTAATACTTATTGTGTCAGCAGGATTGAGAATATCACATGGTTCATTCTTCTATGGGAAGTTATGTAATAAAAGCGTAGTGCCTTTGGGCATGAAAATCCCAAAGGTCGGGAGTCCTCTAAAGGAATTGAAAGGTAGAGATTTCAGAGAATTTCTCTTATTTTCAACATGTAAAGTGACTACTTTAAGTCACTTTTTGAAGACTTAGTGAAGAAAACAGTGCTCCTTATGCCATTGAAAAGACTTTTTTTTTTTTTAAATGTCCTCATTCTATAGCATATATTCATTAAGCTTTAGATCTGTATGAGGCATGTTGGTCAGAGAAAGAGATTTGATCAGAACTTCAGAGATGTTTTGGGGTAGATGTATGCATGTTATAATGGTCCGGGTATAGGGTCATTTCAGTTATGATGAACATTCTTATTTTCTGGAGTAAAATACAAAAAGATGGCACCCCTTTTAGTCAACAGGAAAAGGGAAAGAAATAGCCTCATGTTTATTTTAACTTTTTTCCTTTGTTAAGTGAAAAAAATAATAGTAGTCATTACTGTAACATTCTTGTGTGTCAAAACGGACATGAATACATAAAACTGTCCTATAGGGAAAATGACCTTTGTAATTTCAAATTACAACAATGAGTTCTAAACATATCCATTTATGTGTGTAAGGTGTCTTTTCCCTAAGGATCTGAAAGCATCACTAGAACATTATATCTCATACCATCACCTTCTTTGGGTGAGCAAAATATGGTGGAGCAAATAATAATGTTTATTAGCCCCCAAAAGGCTGAAGATTGATTTAAACACCTTTTGAAGCTGGATGAATGATAGAAAAGAGCTAGGAAGTGAAAAAGAGTAGAATGGTTTTAAGTAATATCTCTGTCCATGGTAAGATGATGAAACAGATAGAAGAAAGGGGGTGATGATGATATACGGTTTATAAACACATAAAGTCATTTTCTAGTCAATCGTCAAAGCATTTCTCATTGATAGGTCATTTTCAGGATCCGATTTTGGTAGCAAGAAACAGACTTCTGAAAGCTAAGTGGCTCAAAAAGTTGCAGTGTTTAGAAGAAATAAGAAGCATATTTTCTAAGTGTGGTTATATATCTTACCACCAAACTCTTCCTCTCAGAGTTTATATTTTGACATTAAAATTTGTATTTTCCATTTTTATCACTTAAATGATGATTTTAACATATCCATTTAATATTTATTGAATACTTATGAAGTGTTTATATTCCATGTTAGAAATAGAAAATCCTATTTTTTAAAAAATAGAATTATAAACTCTACTTCTTGTAACTGATTTTAACCCCTAAACTATTTAACAGAAATATGTGACTATTCCAGTTATTGGGGAATGAATACATTGCCACAGTATAGTGTGTTAAGTGACTCATTGTTTTCCTTTGTATTGAGTAATATATTTTTACTCATTCATTTCTTAAGAATAATAATTATTCAAAAAGTACACAGTGTTACACACCGTATACAATTTTCAGAACCCAGATTTCTTTAGCAAATTGTGTTTATGGTTCACTTTGCAATTTTTTTCCATTATTATGTTTTATTACTTTGTTCTGTTTTTTTTTTAAGATTTTTTATTTATTTGACGGAGAGAGAGAGAATTTGTGTTTCTAACAAGCTCATGGTGAGGTTGGTACTGCTACAAAGGAGCACACTTTGAGAACCGCTGTCCTAAAGGATAATGGCAGAAGTAATCTAGTCTGATAATAAACTGATAACTTTTTAAAAATTTATATTCCTGATAGGAAGAGAGAAACAGGCATAATTAAATGTATCCTATACTTTTTTTTTAGAATAAAAATTCAGTTTATTCATCTGTTTATGACACAGTACACAAGAGGCGAAGTGTTTCATATCATAGATTTCACTTCCAACTCTTTGGTATGTTTCTTTGGCTAAAAGGAGATTAGACATGAGAGGCAGGCAATGCTTAGGCAACTGAAATAAGGATGGGGAGGGGCGATGCTAATCTCATCCTTGCAGGGCTATTTTCTAGAACTGTTAGCTGGAAACAAAGGAGCACCACTCCTGGATGCTCATGCGTGGGACTCAGTCATCCCCACCACACAGGTACAGCAGTGCTTTCTGGCAGTCACCCTCATGTCTTGCTGGATGCAGTAGTACAGGGACTTGCTGTACTTTCTTTTGAATTCAGACCTAATTTTCAACATGTCCTCTTCACTGCAAGAGATCGTGATAGATCATGATTCTTTTTTTTTTTTTTTTAAGATTTTATTTATTTATTTGACAGAGAGAGACACAGCGAGAGAGGGAATACAAGCAGGGGAGTGGGAGAGGGAGAAGCAGGCTTCCCGCTGAGCAGGGAGCCCGACGTGGGGCTCGATCCCAGGACCCTGGGATCATGACCTGAGCCAAAGGCAGATGCTTAACGACTGAGCCACCCAGGCGTCCCGATGGATCATGATTCTAATCAGGACTTTATTACGAGTCCCCTTGCCTTTCATGGAGTCATACAGTTGGTCAGCAAAATACAGGGGCTTGTTCTGAATGCTCTGGACCCGGTTCAGGAAAGCATTTTCTAGGTCTCCTTTGACCTCCTTGATGCTCTCCAGTATGTCATAAGGGCTATAGCTCTTGTACCTTTCAAATACTTTCTGGAGGTGACACACACTCTGCTTGGTAATGATGCTGATCCACTTGGGCACATCAGTTCCTTTCCTCTTCACTCCAACATCATAGACATCCCAGGCATCTTAGTCAATCAGTTCATAATCAATGACAGAGCCATCCTCTGCTCTTCTGCCATTTGCAAGGGCAACCATCAGCTTGCGGAAGTCACCAGATGTGTCAGAAATGATGTCCTTCTCCAGATCAGTCTTGTACATTTCCTTGTAGACTCTCTTAATTTCCTGATGCTCTTGGTTGCTCCTTGAGCAGATGATCTCAGTGAGGGAGTCTTCATCAGTCCTCAGCCCTTTCATGGAGGCTTTCAGCTCAGAAGCATCATACAGAGCAGGTCCCCTGTGACTGGGCCCCAAATCACATTCTTTAAGTGGCTGGACAAGGCTGACGTCAGTGCTGATACAAGTTCTTTTTAGATCCTTCTCTGGTAGGCGAAGGCAATATCCTGTCTCTGTTCATTGCTGTGGTTGGTCAAAATGTTGACAATGGTGACCTCATCCACCCCTTTGGTCATTTCAGTGATGGCCATTTCAATGTTCAGAGCATCATACTCAACATCAAAAATCGTGTACGCTTTGACCAAACTGTATGCACTTGGAGTGGAGTGATCACCCTCCAAGGTGAGCCTGCAGAGAATTTTGTGAACAGTAAACAGTTTGAAGCTGGGCCAGGCACCAAGAGCTGCAAGCACCCCAGTTGTGGAGCCTTTATCCTTCATTTTTGATAGGTTGATGTCAAACAGTGCAAAGAAAAAGCAGTTAGAGAAAAATGGCAGAAGAATCTAGGCTGGAAGATAAATTAAAAGGGTTGGGAGGTTCAGAGAAAGTGCAATTCAGACTTTATTTAAAACCAAATTACCCCAACTGATAAAAGAAAGTTTAAGGATCAAAATACATCCCAATGAAGAAGAAATTGGGGCATCTCTTTCTCTCTGTGTTTACATAAACATTTGTATTTATATATTTATATGTATTTATTTGACTTTTTAATTTGAAAAATTTAAAAAGTAGTAAGACTAGCCGAATGAGCCCCTGTGTATGTATCATCCAGCTCTAATTGTAATTTTTTTGCCAAACTGAAATCAGTTTCCAAAAAAAGATACACAAAAGTCAGAGTAATGCAAATGTAAGAAGGAGGCTTAGCTCTGTCTGTAATAGCAACTGGAAAATAAAATCTCAAATGAGTAGAGGCTTGTAAGAATTGCTAAGGAAGACTTGGGCATACTTCAAGTTATGCTTATAGCAAGAGATGAAAAAGGGGATGTATTTGGAACTGATATTGTTGATGGATGATACAGAGAGAGTGGAACTTAGAAAATCTTATTTTGCTTCTGTCCTGTCTGAGGAAAATGATCCTCAACCTAAATGGGTAGACTGATCATTGATTGGTGAGGGAGAGTGAAAGCTCTGCATGGTGAAGCTTCTCTAAATGGGTTCAGGTATTCAGGACTGAATGAATGATATTCCAGGATGGATTCAGAAAGAACTTGCAGTTGATGATCTTTGAGAGCTTTTAAAGGATAGCAGATTTTCCAAATGACTGGAGACAGAGAAGGCAGTTTCAATTTTCTAAAGGTGGTTTTGTTAACTACCAACTGGTGAGCTTGACCCTAAAACCCTGGCAAGGTTCTAGATCAGGAGCTAAAGAGTACATTGTAGGCACTGAGGAACACTTGGTCAACACACTGAACAGATTCATTAAGAACAAATTATTTCTGCATCATTTTTTCCTTTTATAGGCTAGCAGAACTGGTAGAGCAGGGAAGTAGGGTAAAGCACCAGTGTGACTGGAATTCAGCTAGTCATTTGAGCAGGTTTCTTTCTTATGATAACTTTCTGAAAGTGGCAAGAAACATGAGCAGAATGTGAAGACAATTGTGTGGGATGTACCTGGCTGGCCATACCCAAACGGAACTGATTAATAACTGATTTCAAACTGGACAGTGTTTCTCCAAGTGTACTCTGCAGATCTGAAACTCACTTGGAGAAAAGTGTTGAAAGCAGATTGCTGAGCCTTGTCTTAAACCTCCTAAATCAGAATCTCTAGATATGGGGCACAGAGTTAAAGTACACATTGAAATTCAAGAATGATGGAACTTCAGAGAGATTTCTGATGTCCTGCAAGACTCTTCATACCTTGTCTTGTTCATGATTTCTATCAGTGATGATATAATGGGAACACTCACAACAGGTGTCATGACACAGAGTTGAGAATATAGCAGATAGATTGAGTATTAGAATTGAGATCCAAAAGATCTCACGAATAAGGAAAATCTAACAAGATGAAATTTAAAAGGAGTAAACATAAGTTCTTATACCTAGGTTTAGAAAAACAACTGCCAAGTAAAGGATGAAGGAAGAATGGCTTAAAAGCTGTGTTTATAGACAAGGTTTGGGTGTTTTAGTTAATAGCCCAGTAAGAATTAGGGGAGTGATGTGGATAACCACTTTGGACTTTAGTCCAGATAGTAGAAGTACAGTATCTAGAAAGATGAAGGTGATGGTCATCCTCTTTTGCCCTCTTTTGTGTTGGCCATTCATGGAGTGCCATATTCAGCTGGAGCATACTACTTTAGGAGGAACAAGGACAAATGGAAAGGTGTTTTGTGGTAGTCCACATCCTAATCCTTGAAACTTGGGAATGTGTACCTTACGTGAAAAAAAGGGATTTTGTGGATGTAATTAAGATTAAGGATCCTGGGGCGCCTGGGTGGCTCAGTCGGTTAAGCGGCTGCCTTTGGCTCAAGTCATGATCCTGGGATCCTGGGATCGAGCCCCATGTCCGGCTCCCTGCTCAGCGGAGAGCCTGCTTCTCCCTCTCCCTCTGCCTGCCACTCTGCCTACTTGTGCTCTCTCTCTGTGTCAAATAAATAAATAAAATCTTAAAAAAAAAAAAAAAAAAAAAAGATTAAGGATCCTGAGATGGAGAAAGTATCCTGAATTATCTGAGTCAGCTCAGTCCAATTATATGAGTCCTTAAAAGCATCTTTCTTCTGAGGTCAAGGTCAGAGGAAGATGTGACTGTGAAAGAATGGTCAGATGCAATGTTGCTCACTTTGAAGATGGTGGAAGGGAACTAGGAATATGGGTGGCCTCTAGAAGCTAGAAAAGGCAAGGAAATGGAGTCTCCTAGCCTAGATGCACCAGAAAGGAATGCACCCCTGTTGACACCTTGGTATTAGCCCAATGAGACCCATGTTGGACTTCTGATCTAAAGTACTATAAGACAATAAATTTGTGTGTGTGTGTTTTAAGGTTTTATTTGTTTATTTGAGAGAGAGAGAATGAGTGGGGCGGGGGCAGAGGGAGAAGCAGACTCCCTGTTGAGCAGGGAGCCAGATGCAGAGCTAGATCCCAGGACCCTGGGATCATGACCTGAGCCGAAGGCAGATGCTTAACCGAATGAGCCACCCAGGCGCCCCATGAATTTGCTCTTCTTAAATATTTGAGGGTTTTTCTGCTGCAGAGATGGAATCAGAAGGGAAATAATTTTCAGCTATAAGGAATTAATGCAGAACAGAATAGACTGTTTTCAGGGATGGTGTTTTCTATCACCAGAATATTTAAGCCAAAGCTGGGTAACTACCTGACAGAGATATATAGAAGGAAGGTGTGCACCATTTGGTTGGTTAGACTAGACTTGTTCAGCCTTTTCAACTCTAAGATCCTATATAGTTTTAAGAAAAATATTTATTACATTTGTTATTTTTTGTTACCTTATATTCATAATTGAGTCTTCTAACCTTCTATACCACATTAAATTAGTGCCACACTAAAATTATTATAGAACGAATGACCCAGACTTATGCTAATATTAGGCTAAACTTACATTTATAGGAAAAAAAGCATTCAGTTAAGTTCTATTAAAAGTAAACCCTTTAAAGTCCTGCTGCTTTTTAGGTTTATCCTTACTAGTATGGTCCAGTAGAGGGCAATATTGCACTATCAGTTTCACTTTTTGGTAGTGTGTGGAAACAGTTTGCTCACTTGACTTTAAATGGATATAGTGTCTCTTAAATGTTACTTTGGTTGTGTGAAACACCTACTTCTTAATATGCAACTTGATCCAGTTGGAGTTTTGTTTGTCAAATCAAAACTTTTCCCTTTCATTTTTATACTTGTAGCATCTCCATGCTTTGCCCTAAGTACTATAAATTATACACAGCCCTAGAAATCTAACCAAAAATAAAAGCAATACCATTTCTGTGGTAGCAGTTTATATTTATAAAATTTTTTCTTAAATTCTGACAAATGGGTATTCAGAAGACTGGATTTTTCCTTAAATCCCTGGGTTCTTAACCAATTTGGGATCATCATCTCGTTAAGAATCTAAAGAAAGCAACTGAATCCCTTTTCTAAAAATGCATATGTTCAAAATTTTGCTTGTACTTATAGAGCCTCTTAAACTCCCAGCCATTAATCTAAGATCTTTCTTAATTGGATTATGAACACCACCCCCTTCTATAATCCCTCACCCATAATTGATTGATGCACGTACTTTTTCTAAAGGGCAATATTTTTTCTAATTATGTTGAAGTCATAGAACAGAATTTGTTGAAATCACTTTGACTTCAAGTATAGAGACTACACTTTCAAGTTCATATTATATGTGCAGGCTCATTCATTAACCCGACTGACTTTAGCATGTGTATTTTTAGCTTTTTGTTCATTTTCTGTGACTTCTCAGATTCTTATTTTGTATGGCAAGCACCTTGCCTAAATCACTTTTTGTTCTCTCTCAAAGCAACTCAAGGTTCACTTTGACCAACAAACTTTTTCTGAACTTACTAAGGAGTTTTCAGAATTTGTAGTCCTGTTTTTCATTAGGTTAGTTGGTTAGACCTTGCTTCAATCTCTGTGTGGTCCACTAAATCATTCAGAACATGTTTTTATAAGGTTGCTGAATGAGGCACTGAAAAACATGCAAAATTATAGAGATCACTGTCTCTGCCCCTCAAGTATCTTTCAATGGACTCTTCATGGATGGGTTGGGGGGATAGTAACCTTGCTGTGTTTTGGATATACAGGCTACAACTTTAAAAACCCTTCATAGGACATGAAGCAACTTAAACCTATCTTCCTTATTAAAAGTAACTCCCAAAGCATGTCCCTGTGAGCACACCACCAGTGTATAAAGGTCTGCATCATTAGATCTGTAGGAGAATCCTAGATTCTGTAGGAGACCTTGGTGATTTAGAACAGGGCCCTCAGCTTTTTATGGTACTCACTGAAGAATGATGATAATGTATATGGCTGTGATTTGTCAGAGCTCTGAGTATGCCCCACCCTCTGTAAATCCATTCAGAATCTCTGTTGGAGAATCCAGGAGTTCTCCACTTTGTGTATAAGGTGATCCCCTTTTAATCTCTGACAGTTCAATGAATCCCTTATATCTGTGATTTAGAAAGAAGATATGCCTGGATGATTTTTTTCAGCCTCAGATTGGAACTACTTCATTAATCATCTCACTCATCCTCATTTGAAGAGGAGAAAACCAAAGCTTGTGTAATGTGGCATGTCGGAATTTGGGTGTGCCTCCCTGATTTGTGCTCTTTTTTTGTTTTTAGACCATACCATCTTTCTTTTCTTTCTTTCTTTCTTTTTTTTTTAAGATTTTATTTATTTATTTGAGAGAGAGAGAAAGAATACAAGCAGGGAGGATGGGCAGAGGGCGAGGGAGAAGCAGACTCCCCACTGAGCAGGGAGCCTGACTCGGGACTCAATCCCAGGACCCCAGGATCATAACCCAAGTCAAAGGCAGAAGCTTACCTGACTGAGCCACCCAGGTGCCCCTAGACCATAACGTCTTTTCATCTTGTATACTCAAGATGCTGCATCAGGAGAAACATGGGACTAGACGTGGTAGTACGTTCTGGATTCTGTTACTCAATATATAGCTGGGACATGTGTTCAAGGGAGAAAGGAAGAGTGACAAAGGAAAAGTGACATAGTCAAAGTCTATACAGAACCCCAGTCCTGATTAGAATGGGTGAATCAGATGTCCAGCTGTCAAGGAGTCACAGCAGGTATTGAAGAGGCCTAATAACCCATTATTAGGGGTGCAGGCATAGGAGAGCCCAACATAAAAAACAGAAACCTAATCCTGAGGTCATTGCAGCATGCAGCAAAGAGGAGTGAATCCTGTTCCTAGGAATGAGGTGCCATGGTGAAGCGGGACTATAAACAAGGCTAATTATAAAGCCCACCACAGAAATATAATGTAGGATTGAATTCAGGAACACAGTTGGCGGGTATTCGGACATATGTTTAAATACTTGAATATGCATATGTTTACTTCCTACCTTTGTTTTTTCCTTGGCCTGAACTAGCTAAGTATACATGGAGGAGGTAGCAAGAAAGAAGAGGTTGCTGGGGCTGATCAACCCATGTGGGTAGTTGAGAGGTGGCAAGGTACAGTAAGAACATGAGGCAGCCTTAAAATTTTAAGTTTATTGTTTTAATTTGTATGGTCTCATTCTTGTGAATTGTCACACTTTTGCATCTTTAAAATTTACAATAAGAATACAAGGAATAAGAAATACAATAAAGAATAGAAGACAAAGCAATTCGTTTTTCTTTAAAACTCAGTTTCCCCATCAGATGCAATATATTATCCCATTGCTACTTATCAACTGTTGAGTTCCTTATCAAACTTTTTTCTCATTAATTTTAGGACTTTGTGGCCTAGTAAACTAAGTTTCAGAAAAAGGGAACTTCTAATTTTAGGCTCTGCCTATTTCAGATTTGGGTTTCTCTTGTTACATAGAGAAGTCACGTCAACTGTTCTTTTTTTCTGATATCACCACCATATTTTAGACTTAGTAATTCTAACCTACTAAGTTATGATTATTTTTTATATAATTTGATATATATTTTTGATATATGTAATATATAATTTAATCATCATAACCCCTTGAAGTAGGTGGTATTATTATCCTATTATGCAGATGATGAAATTGCAACTCAAGGTCACATTGCTAATAACAGACCTAGGATTTGAACACTCATCTGCCCAACTCTAAGGTTTATGCTATTGATTATTACTATACCCTACTGCCTACATTGTGAACTGATAAGATTTCAAAAGTGGGTTGCTGTGTTTATAGGAGAGACTTAGCCTAGGTTTTGACCTTCACTGGTATTTTGTTTCTTCAGAGTGTGCAGTATCTTCAAATTTAGAGAAAGGATCCTTGGGGAAAAAAATATGGAACCAGAACTTAACATAAGAGTGAGGATAAATCACTAGTTGATTTGGTGATTCTCTAAAAATATGGCTTTAAAAGTAAAATTACAGGGGTGCCTGCATGGCTCAGTAAGTTAAGCATCTGCCTTCAGCTCAGGTCATGATACCAGGGTCCTGGGATCGAGCCCCGAGTAGTCAGGTTCCCTGCTCAGTGGGGAGTTGGCTTCTCCCTCTGCCCCCCTCCACCCAGCTCATGCTTTCTGTCTCTCAAATAAATAAATAAAATCTTTAAAATTTTTTTTTAATTCCAGTATGTTTAACATACAGTGTTATATTAGTTTCAGGTGTACAATATAGTGATTCAACAATTCCATACATCACCCGGTGCTCATCACGACGAGTCCCTCTTTAATCTCCATCACCTGTTTCACCCATCCCCCTACCCACCTCCCCTCTGGTAACCATCAGTTTGTTCTCTAAAGTGAAGAGTCTGTTTCTTGGTTTGTCTCTCTTTTTATCCTTTGCTTTTTTGTTTTGTTTCTTAAATTTCACATATGAATGAAATCTTTATGTCATTATGTTTACTATGCATAGTTACCCAATTTTTTTAATGCTGTAAATAATTTTCAACCAATTTGGATACTCTAATCATTTATAAAACTCTCATGTAAAAGACTTTAGTTGAACATTGGGCTGTCATTTCTCAGTGCTACTTCCTTTTTACTGCTTGTATAGTTTGGTGGGTCAGAGATCAGCTGGATGTATGGCAGTCTCTACAATCATGGCAAGAGTGCTCAGAGCAGGCACTAGCAGAAGGAAGAGGTCAAGTTTTTTATTTAAAAACAAATAACAAATATATGCCAAATTAAAGAGTCGTATATTGTTTTCATTACATCGTAATTTAAAAGCTATCCATGTAAGTGGCTGTTGATTGAAACTCTTGATGTTTTTTTCTGGTGGGATCTGTCTGTCTCTGAAGTGATTGCTAACATATTACTGTGAGTATCTGGGCAGAGATAATGTAAGGGGAACTAACTTGGTTGGGGAAAAAATGAAATGGATTTTATTTAAATGTAGTCATGAAGCATGCGAAAGGAAATGAAATAATAAAAGAGATGCAAAGGTGTCAACACAGGTAGCCCTTTTATGCTTCTATTAAGAATCATAATGTGGTTTCTTTTCAGAATTCAGTTCACATCTAGGATTTAAGTTTTCTCTGAAACTAAGATGTTATGATGTGTAATGATTACATGATATTCATTTGGTATTATCACTGTAAATTCATGTTAGAAACCATGAGATAGTGATTTTAATGAGACTTGGATCATATTTCTGAAAGCATCTCAGAAATCCTCACCCTATCAAGGAAGTGGGCATGTGGACTCAAGCCTTATTAAGTAAATCAGTAACTAGGCAGGAATGGTAAATTGGTATTCCAAAAGATTTTCAAATGCAGACATGTATTCAGAACACTTCTGTTGGATAGCATTTGTAATGATGTACCTAACCTGAGTTATTTTGCAAATAAGATTGAGATGTACCACATGTGTCTTCTGAAGAGCTTTTAGTCACACTCACTACAGGTATAGTGTAATGAATCAGAGTGTGTGTTTGTTCGGATAAACAACACAGACTTTTTTTTTTCCTGAGCTTGTGGTATAGTATGTCTATTGGTTAATGTGGTGGATATCTTAGGTAAAGTCTTATTCCAGTTTGTTTAGTCTTTCATTTCTCATAGTTTAAGTAATGGCCTTATAGAAAACATGGATTACATGATGAGTCCTTGAGGTTGAAATCTATCCCAGAATAGAAATATTTTCATTTTCTTTTAATTAAGTTTTTGTTTTTATATTCATCAGTGGTTAACTCCAATCTTCTCTTCACAGGTAACTATTGTCTTTGCCCCTAAAACTAGAGTTTAAATGGGCATGATTTTGAACTTTATATAAAATGGAATCATAACATGATAAATCTTTTGTGTCTGGCTTCTTTTATTTGATATTATTTTTGAGAGATTCATTTGTATTGCTATGTGGAGCTATAATTTGTTCATTTTCATTGCTATACAGTATTCAGTTGCATGAATATACTGCAGTTTATTCATACTGTTATAAATGTATATTAAATTCATTTCTAGTTTTTGGCTACTTCCAACAGTAAAACCATAAGCATTCTTGTTGCTGTAGTCTACATGTGCAGGCGTTTATCTAGGGTATATGCCTGTGAGTAGAATTGCTGAGTCATAAGGAATACATTTAAATATAATCTGAATTAACACTCTAATTTATAGCCTATTAATCAGCTTATTAGCTCATTCCTCCTAAATCAACTTAATGACAACAGTCTTAACTTTTCACTTATACTTTCTCCCTGTCAGTGCCCTTATTAACATTAAAGACATGACTTCTTCCACTAATACCCATAACCAATCAGTTTCATCTATTACTAGATGAAAGAATCACTAACCTTCCTTAAAAACTATATATTACAATACTAGTTATGCTACAAATTTCTTAATTACAACTTTTACTGCTACAGAATTAATCTTTTATTTTATATTTTATTTGCAGCAACATTAGTTCCAACCCTAATCATCATCACCCACTGAGGAAACCAAACAGAACGATTAAATGCAGGACTTTATTTTATATGCTAGTAGGATCACTCCCATTTCACATTGTCCTAATCTTTATCCAAAATCTTATAGGTTCATTGAACTTTCTAATAATTCAATACTGAACTGAAACAGTATCTAGTTCTTGATGTAATATTTTCTTATGAGTAGTATACATAATAGCATTTGTAGTAGAAATACTTCTCTATGGCCTACATCTCTGATTACCAAAAGCATGTTTGAAACCCCCTGCTGCGGGTCCAAAGTGCTTGTAGCCATACTACTCAAACTAAGCAGCTAATGGAATATTATGAGTTACAGTACTAAACCCCCTAACAAATTACATGCATATCCTTTTCTTACATTATCCTTATGAGGAATAATTATAACCAGCTCCATCTGTCTATGGAAAACAGAATTAAAATCACTCATTGCATATTCCTCTGTTGGCCACATAGCACCAGTAATTGTAGCCATTCTTATCGAAGCACCATGAAGTTATATAGGAGCTACAGCTCTAATAATTGCCCTCAGCCTTACATCAACACTGTTTTGCCTAGCAAATTCAAACTGTGAACAAATTCCCAGCTGAACTATAATTCTAGCTCAGGGATTACAGACTCTCCTTTTACTAATAGCAGCATGATGACTTCTAGTGAGCCTTACCAATTTGGCCTTACCCCCCAACAATTAGCCTAATTGGAGAACTATTTGTAGTTACATCATCATTTTCATGATCCAACATTACCATTATCCTAAGGAATTAACATAGTTATTACTAGCCTATATTAACTATAACACAATGAGGCAAATATATGTACCACATCAAAAATTCTATCATTCATATGAGAAAATGGTCTCATAGCCCTACATTTACTACCCTTCCTACTTTTATCACTTAACCCACAAATTATTTTGACATCCTTCTATTGTAAATATAGTTTAATAAAAACATTAGATTGTGAATCTAATAATAGAAACTCAAAACTTATTTACTGAGAAAGTATACAAGAACTAATTCATGCCTCCATGTATAATAATACGGTTTTTCAAACTTTTGTTTATTTCTTAAAAGATTTACTTATTTGAGAGAGAGCGCACAAGTGGTGGGGGGGCAGAGGGAAAGGGAGAAGCAGACTCCACTCTGAGCAGGGAGCCCGACAGAAGACTCCATCCCAGGTCCCTGAGATCCTGACCTGAGCTGAAGTCAGATACTTAGCCGACTGAACCACCCAGGCACCCTGTTTTCAAACTTTTAATGGTTAAAAGTAATAATCCATTGGTCTCAGGAACCAAAAAATTGGTGCAATTCCAAATAAAGGTAATAAATTTGTTCACCTCTTGTATTAATTTCACTATTTATATTAACTTTACCAATCATAAAAATCACTTCAAAGATCTACAAAAGCAATCCAAATCCATACTATGTAAAAACTATCATCTCCTATGCTTTCATCCCACAATATTCATTTACTCAGGCCAAGAAAAAATTATTTCAAACTGACACTGAATAAACATTCAAACCCTAAAACTACTGATTGCTTAGCTTTAAACTAGATTATTTCTCGGGGCACCTTGGTGGCTCAGTCGGTTAAGTGTCTGCCTTTGGCTGGGGTCGGGGTCCCAGGGTCCCGGGGTCCTGGGATGGAGCCTCACCTCAAGCCCCATACTGAGCCCCACATTGGGCTCCCTGCTCAGCAGGGAGTCTGCTTTTCCTTCTCCCGCCTCCACCCCTGCCCTTGTGAACTCTTGCATGTGCTCTCTCTCTCTCTCTCTCTCAAATAAATAAAATCTTAAAAAAATAGTAAACTAGATTATTTCTCAATAATATTTCTACTAGTAGCACATTTTGTTATAATAGTCAATTATAGAATTCTCTATATGATATATACATTCAGATCCCAATATTAACCAATTTTTCAAATACTTATATTCCTTATTACTATTCTAATCTTAGTCACTGCCAACAACCTCCTCCAACATTTCATCAGATGAGAAGGAGTAGGAATTATGTCATTTCTACTAATCAGATAATAACACGGCTGAACAGATTAAAACACTGCCACCCTCCAAACTATTCTATATAACTGCATCAGAGATGTTGCGTTTATTATATCAATAGCATGATTCAACCTAAAGTCATGAGATTTTCAACAAATTTTTAAACTCAGCTTTAACCATGTTAATCACATCATTAATCACAATTGGACTTTTTTTTTTTAGCTACAACTGGCAAATTTGCCCAAATTGGCCTTCACCCGTGACTTCCCTCAGCCATTGAGGGCCCTACACCCGTGTCAGCCCTACTTTATTCAAGTACAATATTTGCAGCAGGTGGAAACTAATCTGTTTCTACCCATTAATAGAAAACAGCATGGGCGCCTGGGTGGCTCAGTCGTTAAGCGTCTGCCTTCGGCTCAGGTCATGATCCCAGGGTCTTGGGATCGAGTCCCACATCGGGCTCCCTGCTCGGCGGGAAGCCTGCTTCTCCCTCTCCCACTCCCCCTGCTTGTGTTCCTGCTCTCGCTATCTCTCTCTGTCAAATAAATAAATAAAATCTTTAAAAAAAAAGAAAACAGCAAAGCCATTCAAACATTAACACTCTGCCTAGGAGCTATCATCACATTATTTATAGCAATCTGTGCTCTAACTCAAAGTGATATTAAAAAGATTGTTGCTTTTTCCACCTCAAACCAATTAGACATAGTGATATTAACTATATTAACGGCATTAATCAACCATATCTAGCATTCCTACACATCCATGCATTACAGTGTTTGGCTATTATGAATAAAGCTGGTCTGTACAAACTTTTATGTATAATTATTTGTGTGGATATATGTTTTCATTTTTCTTGAATAAATACCTTAGAATGTAATATCTAAGCCATACGGTAGGTGTATGTTTAATCTTATGAGAAACTGCCATACAGTTTTCCTAAGTGGATTTACCAGTTTATATTCCACCAGTAGTTAGTTATGTCACTATTGTAGTTACCTCACATCCTTGGCAACCCTTAGTATTCTCACTTTCTTACATTTGAGCCATTCTAGTGGGTGTGTAGAGATTGTGTATTTATTTTCCTAATGACTAATAATGTTGAGCGTCTTTTCATGTGGTTAATTGCCATTCATATATCTTTGTGAAGTCTCTTCACATTTGACTTTGTCAAATCTTTTGCCCATTTAAAAAAATTGGGTTGTCTTTTCATTGAGTTGTAACAGTTCTTAATATATTCTAGATCCAAATCCTTAAGATGTATATATGTTTTGCAAATATTATCTCCCATGTTGTGGCTTGTTCTTTAATTTTCTTAATGATATCTGTCAAAGAGGAGAAGTTTATACTTTTGATAAAGTCTAGTTCACCAGCTTTTTATTCTTATGGTTCATGTTATTTGTGTCCTAGCTAACAAATCTTTGTATGCTGCAGGTTTGCAAAGATTTTCTCCAATGTTTTATTCTAAAAGTTTTCTTCCTTATAGCTTTTATGTTTATATCTATCACCCATTCTGAGTTAATTTTTTAAAAAGATTTTATTTATTTATTTATTTATTTGAGAAAGAGAGAGAGAACATGAGTGGGGTGGGTGGGAAGGCAGAGGAAGAGGGAGAAGCAGACTCCCCACTGTGCAGGGAGCCCGATGATGCGGGGCTTGATGCTAGGACCCTGGAATCATGACCTGAGCCAAAGGCAGACACCCAAGCAACTAAGCCACTCAGGCACCCCCTGAGTTAATTTTTTTTATATACTGTAAGGTAAAAGTTGATGTTTGTATTTCTTTTCTTTTCTGTACCATCTGATGAAAAAACCTTTTTTTCCCCATGATTTCTTTGCTACCTTTGTAGAAAATAAACTGACGATATGTATATATTTATATATGTATTTCTTTACTCCCTGTTCAATTCCAATGATATATTGGTGCATCCATATATCAGTACTGTACTGTCTTTATGAAAATAGCATAAATCTTTGAGCTATATTCTCTTTAAAATTTACTTTGGTGATTCTAGGTCCTTTGCATTTCCATACAGATTTTAGAATCTGCTTGTCAATTTCTTTTTTTTTAATTTGCTTAAATTTTGACTGGGATTGCATTGAATTTATAGATAAACCTGGTAAGAATTGATGTCTTGACATCTTTTGCATGAATGTGGTATATTTCTTCATTTATTTTGATCTTTAATTTCTTTTAGCAATGGTTTATACTTTTCGGTGTACAGATTTCACACGTTTTGAAAATTTATCCCTAAGAATTTCATTGTTTTGGGTACTATTACAAGTGGAATTGCATTTTTATTGCATTTTTCAATTTTTTCATTGCTGGTCTATAAAAATACATTTTTTAAAAGATTTTATTTATTTATTTGACAGAGAGATAGAAAGAGCCAGAGCTCTTTGGGGCGAATGGCAGAGGGAGAGAGGGAGAAGCGGGCTCCTTGCTGAGCAGGGAGCCCAATGCAGGGCTCGATCCCAGGCCCCTGGGATCATGACCTGAGCCAAAGGCAGATGCTTAACTGACTGAGCCACCCAGGTGCCCCTACAGTTGGTATTTATAACCTTGTAACCTGCAATTTTGCCTAACTTTTTTTTTAAATAGTTGTAATAGTTTTAGTGTAGATTTCTTGGGATATTTTACAACGTGAACATGTTTTTTTTAAATTACAAACTCAGTTTCTTCAGTTGATACTGCTCTATTCAGGTTTCCTATTGTTTCTTGTGTCATTTTTGGTAATTCATATCTTTTAAGGAAATTGTTTCATCTAAGTTGTCAGATTTATTGACATAAAGTTTTTCATAATATTCCTTTATTATGGATTAATATCTTATTCCCTGACAATGGTAATTTGTGTCTTTTTTTTTCCCTGTGATCAGTCCTGCTAGAGATTTACCAGTATTATTGACCTTTTCAAAGAACCAGCATTTGGTTTCATTGATTTATTCTCTCTATATATTTATCTTGTATATCATTGACTTCTGTTCTTTATTATTTCCTTCCTTCTACTTATTTTGGCTTTAATTTGCTCTTCTTTTTCTATCTTCCTAAAGTGGGAGCATAGTTTATTTTAGGCTTTTCTTCATTTGTACTGCAAGAACAGAGTTGAGTAGGTATGCTAGGACATTATGGCCAGCAAAGCCTCTGAGATATGTACTGTCTGGCCCTTTACAGAAAAATTTGGCCAACCCCTGCTCCAGGGACTATAATAAGCATCTTTATCTTAGTTTGATCAGGTAAAATATAGTAACGTTACAACATTATATTTCTATTTACCATCCTTAGTGCAATTGTTGTATATCTGTTACATCTATACTCGTTTTAACCCAGCAATGCAGTGTTAACATTTGTCTTAAACAGTCATATATCTTTTAATAAAGGAAAGAAAACAATATTCATATCTATTATGTTTACCCACAAATTTAGCATTCCTAGCGCTCTTCGTTACTTAAAAAAGATGCAATAATTTTTATTAAAAAAGTAGACAATAGACCGTCTGGTGTCATTTCCCTTCAACCTGAAGGGCTTAAGGTTTTTGTTTTTGTTTTTAATATAGGTCTACTGGTGTTGAATTCTCTCAATTTTTGCTTATCTGAAATGTCTTTTTTTCTTCTTTAATTTTATTAGTTTTACTGGATATAGAATATTTGGTTGACAAATTTTTTTCCTATCAGCACTTCAAATATGTTGTTCCAGTATCTTTTGTTCTTTGTTTTTTATGATGAGAAGCCTGTCGTTAATTGTACTGTTGTTCCTCTTTATGCAGATGCTTAACCAACTGAGCCACCCAGGTGCCCATGTTTCTAGAATTTTAATATTAAGTATATTATTAACTCTTTCCTGATAGATACCCTTTATTTAAGGAAGTTTGCTTCTATTCCACCTTTGGTAAGTTTTTTTAATCAGAAGTGGATATTTGTGATCATTATATTTTTCCCTTTTTAACTGTTATTGTAGTCCAGTAATTGAATATATTCTCTTGTGTCGAACTTTTGTTTTCCTGAAATAAACATTTTTTAGTTTTATTTTAATAAAAATTTAACTTATTAATATTTTATTAAGATTTTACATATATACATACATATGTGTATATGTAAGTAAGACTAGTCTGTTGTCTACTTTTTAAATAAAAATTTATTGCATCTTTTAAAAAAGATTTATTTATTTATTTGAGAGAGAGAGAGAGAGAGCGTACAAGCAGGGGGGAGGGGCAGAGGGAGAGGGACGAACAAACTCCCTGCTGAACAAGGAGCCTGATGTGGGGTTGATCCCAGGATCCTGAGATCATGACCTTAACTGAAGGCAGATGCTTAACTGACTGGGCCACCCAAGCACCCTGCATCTTTTTAATGTTATTTCAGTGGAAGTTGTGTTCGTCACACTATACATTTATTTCACTTTGTACAGATACATACATTAAATGTTTCTAAAAATGGAACTTTTACATGTGAAGTACAGTGTCATTCATTGTTTGAATATTATCGGCTATTTTTATGCTATCTTTGGTTTGGGTATTAATTATGCAATTAGATTATATATTAGATTATGGTTTGTGTATTAGGTTATGTAAGCATTGTGGAATTGTCAGTCTTTTTCTTTTAAGATTTATTTATTTGAGAGAGAGAGAGTGGGGATGGGGGGTCAGGGGAGAAGGAAAGAATTTTCAAGCAGACTTCCTGGTGAGTGCAGAGCCTGACATGGGGCTCGATCTCACGACCCTGAGATCGTGACCTGAGCCGAAAGCAAGAGTTGATGCCCAACTGACTGAGGCACCCAGGTGCCCCAAATTGTCAGTCTATCTTTTGTGTGTGGAAAATTTTAATAACAGAGGAATAATCTGTTTTTGTTTCTTGAAGTTTTGGTAGACTTCACTTATAAAACCATTTGAGACGGTACTAAGGGTAGATCTTTATTACTTTTTCAGTTTCTTCTATTGAAAGTTATTTGGTTTTATTCCTCCTTCTTGAGTCAAATTTTAATTATTTGTATTTCCCTTAATTGTCCATTACATTCAAATAAGTAGTTCTCCAAGTGTGGTCCAGGGACCCTGAGGGGTCCTTGCAAGGGATCCATGAGGTCAGAGGTATTTTCATAATAATATATACTTACCTTTTCATTCTCATTCTCTCAGTAGTATGTAGTAGAGTTTTCCAGAGGCTATATGCTATGTACTGTTGCAGCAAATTGAATATAGAAGCAGATAGGAAAATACAACTATCTCTTATTAAGACATATACTAAAGAGAATTGCAAAAATGTACCATAATGCAGCTGTTCTCACTAAATTGTTTTGTCTGAAAAATATAGTAGTTTTTAATGCTTATGTTAACAGGTAATGGATTTATTACTTTTATTAATTTTAAATGAGTTAATAAATGTTTTTAAGCTCATTGTTTTAATTGCTAATATTATAATTATTATAGAAATAACCAGCATAAACAAAGCTATTTGTACTCAAAAAATTTTAAGAAGGTAAAGAGTCCTGAAACTAAATTGTTTGAGAACCACTGATCTAGATTTAACAATTTAATTTTTTTGAAGATGCATGTGCTCTTCTATAATTCTTGAAATCTTTGAATAGAATATTCTACTGTACAGGTATATGTATATGCATCTGTATGTACACATACATATGTGCATTTTTGTTTTTACATATTTGTTGTGTCTCCTTGTGTGCTGATGAGCAGAGCCCCAACTTAGATGAAAGAACTGGCTTTGTTGATGTTTTGGGTCTTCTTTATGGCTGATTTTGTCCACAGGCCAAGTTTACAGAAGTGATTTAGACTTGTGAGCTGGCAGACTTCAGATAGGAGGCCTGGATGAAAGGCATAGAGTTTCCTAGCCCCAGCAGGAAGGGTGGGAGGCTACCCCAGGGAAGTTTCTCTCATAGACCAATCTCATCCTCTGATGGTTATGCTGGATTTCTTGAAACCCATATTGTGCCCAAAGTAAGAATTCAGAAGTGTCCCTAGATTGAAGCTTGTTGGTACAGAGTTTTGGCCACTATACCTCCCATGCCCAGTATGTTTTGGGGGCCTGCAGTCTATGCGTAAGACCAGCCATCTGTCCTCAGTGCACTCCCTTCTCCAATTCCACTGAGCTGGACTATTTGATCTTCTTGTCTATAATGACTATTCAAGAGCCTCTGGCTCTAAAGGCCCGTACCCATGGAGACTGCTGCAGGGCCCAATTCCCCGGGCCCAGTACCTCCTTCCTGCCACCTGTGCACCAGAAGCTTCTTCTTGGAAGGGTATCCAGCACAGTGTGAGGCATAGAGTTACTGGCCAAGACCAGGACCAAGAACAGAGTTATAGCCTGGTAAAGCCTCTGGTTATTCTTTCAGGAAATGGGCCAAGGACTGTTGTGCAAAAGTTAGTTTGAAGGCAGTGAGATCCTAGACTAGAAAAGACCCCAATCCTCCTTGCTGTACCTTTCAAAATCATTTCCTTTATCCTGAAGTGGAGGGTGCATAGGTTGAGCAAATACCCAGATTTTTACAATAGTCTCGTAGCAGCTGTCTCTGTTTCCATGCTTGTCCCCTAGTACTTTAAAAAGTAAGTCAGTGTAAGTCCTTCCTTTGCTTACCCTCCTATGCTCCCCATCTCCCTTGGAGTAAAATCAAAGTCCTTTAATTGCCTCCAAGAGCTCATACTGGTCCTATCCTAGCACTGCACCTCAGTTCTTTGACTCATCCCCTGTTTCTCTCTTCTTCCAAGGTTCAGCCACATTGGCCTCCTTGCTGTTTATTCATCGAACACACCAGGCAAACATCTGCCTCAGGGCCTTTGCTTGCTGTTCCTTCTGCCTAAAATGTTTCTTCCTCAGATATAGTCATGGCTTATTCCCTCATCGTCTTCATATCTTTTTTCAAACATTGCCTTCTCAGTGAGGCTTTCCCCAACTACCCTATTTGAAATTGCAAATCATTTCTTCCATTCCCCATTCCTCTTTTAATTTCCTCCACTGCATTTATCACTTCACGTTGCATTTATTTCATAAAATAGTTATGTGACTTATTTATTTGTTTTGCTTGTTTTCTGATTCTTGGCTATCAGTTTTACAAGGGCAAGGACTTATGTCTGTTTTGTTTACTCATATATGCCTAACACACATGGGCATGCACAATTACTTGTCATTGGCTGTGGTCACTTAGAACCATATTCAGTGTGTCTTGCCCAAGTCCCCAGCAGTGACAGTGGCATTTTATATCTATCCAGTGGTTAGAGTAAAAGGAAGAAATGGTGAGTAGTAGGAAGGAGGTCCTACCTTCTCCCCTACCCCCCAGGGGCCCTCCCACTTCTTTTCTTTGCTGAAGAAACAGAAAACCTTTGAGGTTGAGATAATATACAGCAGGGAAAGAGAGAAAATTATGTTCCAAAATAAATGACAGTATGTTTTGTACTTTCTAACATGTTATTTATTTTATTTTATTTTTATTTTTATTTTTATTTTTTTTTTAAAGATTTTATTTATTTGACAGAGAGAGACAGTGAGAGAGGGAACACAAGCAGGGGGAGTGGGAGAGGGACAAGCAGGCTTCCCGCAGAGCAGGGAGCCTGATGCGGGGCTCGATCCCAGGACCCTGGGACCATGACCTGAGCCGAAGGCAGACACTTAATGACTGAGCCACCCAGGCGCCCCTCTAACATGTTATTTAAAAAGAATAAAAGAAAATGAGGGGGAAAACCCCAAACCTTCTCCAAATATGTGCTTCTAGTCCCTTTTTCATTTCTAATGGTGTTTGCTTATACTAAGATGCCATAAGTGACTTTTTAAATTTTTTTGCTTATATACCCTTCTCCTGCCCTAAAAGAATTTTGAGAAACTATGTACTCCCTCACATATTTTTAAATTGACATCTAAAACATTTCAATTTTAAGTTGAATTGGTAGTAAAGAATATCACTTTTGGGATGGGTTAGCCTGGTAATGGGTATTAAAGAGGGCACGTACTGTGTGGGAAAAAAAAAAAAACTAATGATGTGATTAACATAATAAAAATAAATGAATAAATAAAAAAGAAGTAATAAGACATTATGAAATTAAGTTCAACTGAATTCATTTTTACTCATTTTTAATTTTGGTTTACTTGCATATGATGAAAAGATTTAGGGTTATTACCTACATTTTGGACAGACTTGTATTAGGCTTAATTTTATCAAGGGTGTCCCCTGCCACCCACTAAAAAGCCAGAAATGAAGAACATCAACAAATAAATTTACAATTAGATCCGTCTGTGTCAAATAAAGACTTGGTCTGGGAAAACTGACTGCTACATGTCCTCCAGATTACAGTTATGGTTTAACTACAGTATTAAATCTGTCCTTTCATTTTTGGAAATAAAAGGTGCTATTAAATGAAAAAAAAAGAATATCACTTTTAAAAATGTTTCCATTGGAAGGTATTCACAGGATTGGATTTTCTTTAAAAAACAAAACAAAACAAAAAAAACTGGAGCCCATCTCTCTCTACAAAAAAAAAAAAGATAATAGAGATAAATAAAACAAGATTGGCAATATGTTGATAACTTGAAGCTGCTCAAAGGGTGCATGGGAATTCACATATTATTTTTTCTACTTTCGTGTTTATTTTTTTGTTCTCTTCCTTTCAGCTTAAAGATTTTCTCTAAATGACTAGTGATCTTTGTCCACTCATTGTTAAGCATAGGGCATTTAAAAAGTGATTGAAAGTTATGTCTATATAGATCAGGATAGTAGTGCTTGTTGACTGGGTTTTATTGGAGGAGAATAGGTAGTAACCCGACTTTTTACATGGAGAGACCTATGTCATTTTCTGAAAGTTTTCTCTCAGAAACCATCCAGTTTATCCAAAGATGAATCCTTGAATCTTCTGTCCACAGAAGTAGAACTTTGGCTGCCTCAGTACCCAGCACAGGGTAGGAGCTTGCAGGTCTCTGGGCAGACTGTAAACTCCGACTGAACCCCTGCAGGGCTTGCCAGGAGCTTCTGAGTGTAGATCCCTCTAGTTTGGTCTCCAGAGTCAAAATTGCCTCTTGCTTGGTGTCAGAGAGAGGACCTGGGGTCTCTCGGTACCCCCTCTGTCAGCCTGTTTCACCCCATGCTGTCTTGCACCTCCAGTCCTCAGTTTGGCTGGGTTGGCAGGGGGCAAGCACTTCCCTCTGCCAACACTGAAGGATCAGCTCCCTGGGCTCTGCCACTTTCCGCTCCTGCATTCCCTTTTTGTCTTCATGTATGGAGAGTTGGGGTGATGAGTAATTTTTTTGTTTTTCATTATAGATGGAGTTTCTTTTTCTGTTTGTCATTCTCCATCTTATTTTGAGATGATTTTCCAAAGGAGAAGCGGACAGAAAGTGCTTTGTTCCACCACCTTGAAGTCACAAGTCTTTATTTTATAATTACAGATTACTTTTGCATATTTAAAAAGTAATACCTAAATTTTTTCTCATAAAATTCAGTCTTTATCCCTAAGAACATATCTAGTGCGAATCAAGTTCAACACACAGAATGATTTCAGTCTTGTAATTTTCTTGTGATAGCTTGGAATAATTTTTAAATAGTTATTTTCATAGTATTCTTGAGTTATTTACTGAAGAGACCCTTTTCAACAATTAATAGATTCTCAGCAATTAATTTGTCTCTTTGGTATTCTAAAATTTAACATTTACTGTTAAAAGCTGTTTTTCTTGATAGTAATTTTGAAGTAAAATTGTATTTATGACTTGAAATTGAGCTTTTGATACATCGAAGTCTCTTGAATCTGCAAGTTCACTTTACATTAACTGGTATTTCAGTGAGGATGCTAGTTCTCTAAAATCAAATTCTAGGAGGAAATATATTTTTATCCCCTCCGCCACACTCCGTTGCTAACAGATATTTGTTGAGATGTCTTTGTTTCACTGATATTAACTCCAGAGTTACCTGAAATTCAGTTGCCAAGTTATCCTCTCTGTCTAGCATATGACACTAAAGAACAAGACTGAACCATATCTTTTTTTTTTATTATTCAATTTTTAAATTTGAGTATAGTTGACACATGTTACATTAGTTTTAGGTGTACAGTGTAGTGATTTGATGAGTTTATACATGATGCTATGTTCATCACGAGTGTAGCTACCTTCTGTTCTGATACATCACTCTTACAGTATAATGATATTATATATGACTGTGATATAAGACTCTATTCCTTATGCTGTACTCTATATTCCTGTGACTTATTCATTCCGCAACTGGAAGGCTGTATCTCCCACTCCCCTTCCCCTATTTTTCCATCCCTCACCCGCCTCCCGTCCGGCAACCATCAGTTTGTTCTCTGTATTTATAGGTCTCATTCTGCTTTTTGATTGTTTATTCATTTGGTTTTTTTTTAGATTTTAGATTCCACACGTGAGTGATATCTCTCTTCATGTCTATCCCAGAGCCTTTCATTCATTGCAGCTGTTCTGTCTTTTCTGATCCCGCTTCCCACCTCCATTCCTACCCCACCTTCCCATCCCCATAGAATTTCCTCTTGTGATTATTTCCGATTAAATCCTTCAGAGCTAGGTGAACATCAGCACCTAGAATATTAGAAAATACAATAGAAATTCTCTTCTTAAAATTCACAACTCACAACTCACAAATTCACAACTCAGAAATAGAATTCCCCTGTGAACTAGGTCAGTAGAGCTGTACAACCTAATTTGGCCCGCAGATTCATTCTGTCTGTGCTGATTTGTCCTGCTTTTCCCCTCTTGCCATGTGAAAAATAAAAAGTTCAATCTTTTTAATGCTATCCAAAAGTTTGTATTACCAACAGTAGTAGGAAAAGCTGGAGTGAGAAGGGTTTATGTCCCCCTCAACCCTGTAGGGAAAGATAATGTAGAGGATATGGGTGGGTTTTCAAACATAGCTGATGTTTTATTCATCAAAAGAGATACCCAGACTCCGTCTGTTAGTCATTACATCATGGGTGTGACATTAGAGACTCGGGAAAAGAAGAGTGAGATTGAGGCAGGGAGGTGGTGGAGCTGAGGAGACGTGGGCGAGGAGTCTTTACCTCAGCTACGTGGTGGAGTCCAGCAATGGTTATAGGCATGCATTCTCCTCCCGCCTCTCTTACCTTCCTCTTTCTTCCACCACGCCTGACACCAAACCTGATACAAAGTGAGGAGCGGGCCCTGGTGAGGCAGATACTCATGGTTGTAGCAGGCTGGGGGATGGGGAGGGGAAGAAGGAAAGGTTGGGCAGGCATGCTGGGTGGGAAGAGGAAAGAAGAGTGACTGTCGTTACTGACCTCATTGTTGAGCCTACTTCTCAGGTGCCTATTTGTGTGCAAGTAGAAGACATAAATGTGTGTGTGTGTGTGTGTGTGTGTGTGTTGGGAGAAGAGAGAGCAAGGGGTAGTACCTCTAGCTGCCCACACAACTATTGTCATTTTCCTGTTGGTACAAGTCTGTATTTGTATTATCTTTGTTGTTATAAATGAGTACAGGAGATGTGTAGGATTCAAAAGATTTTAGAGTTTTAAAAAGGGCATTAGTGGTGGGACGCCTGGGTGGCTCAGTTGGTTAAGCATCTGCCTTCCGCTCAAGTCATGATCCCAGGGTCCTGGGTCCTTGCTCAGCGGGGGGCCTGCTTCTCCCTCTGCCTGCTGCTCCCTCTGCTTGTGCTGTCTCTGTCAAATAAATAAATAAAAACTTTAAAAAAAAAGGGCATTAGTGGTAATTTAGAAACCATAGTATCACTGCTGGTCACTGAGTCCTGGCAGTCTGTCTCTGTTTTCTCTTAAAGCTCTGTACTCCTCTCTATCCCCACAGTATATTTTCCCATGTATGATAATGAAGTAATTTGGTATAAGAACTACTTTATTTTCTTCTTAAGCTACCATGTAAGAAAAATAGTGTGCAGATGATGGTTATATTGTGACTTGATGAATTATAGAAGATCAAATGTCAAAAAATAAAATGGTGTCCATTCTTTGTGCTGCCATGGGACTTTGCATACACATAAATGTGGCACTTGTTCTGTTATAGTTTCATTCTTTGGAGTCATGCCATAGCTCGGCACTTAAAACCTACTGACCTTTCCAGTTTCATCTCTAGTTGTTGAACCCCTACTCACATTTATGCACACATTATATATACCCTAAGCACCAGCTTTACTGAATTGTAGCTCCCCAACATGCCATTTTTTTTTAAAATTTTTTTTTATTGTTATGTTAATCCCCATACATTACATCATTAGTTTTAGATATAGTGTTCCATGATTCATTGTTTGTGCATAACACCCAGTGCTCCATGCAGAACGTGCCCTCCTCAATACCCATCACCAGGCTAACCCATCCTCCCAACCCCCTCCCCTCTAGAACCCTCAGTTTGTTTTTCAGAGTCCATTGTCTCTCATGGTTCTTCTCCCCCTCCGATTTCCCCCCCTTCATTCTTCCCCTCCTGCTACATTCTTCTTCTTCTTTTTTTCTTTCTTAACATATATTGCATTATTTGTTTCAGAGGTACAGATCTGAGATTCAACAGTCTTGCACAATTCACAGTGCTTACCAGAACACATACCCTCCCCAGTGTCCATCACCCAGTCACCCCATCCCTCCCACCCCACCCCCCACTCCAGCAACCCTCAGTTTGTTTCCTGAGATTAAGAATTCCTCATATCAGTGAGGTCATATGATACATGTCTTTCTCTGTTTGACTTATTTCGCTCAGCATAATACCCTCCAGTTCCATCCACGTCGTTGCAAATGGCAAGATCTTATTCCTTTTGATGGCTGCATAATATTCCATTGTATATATATACCACATCTTCTTTATCCATTCATCTGTTGATGGACATCTTGGCTCTTTCCACAGTTTGGCTATTGTGGACATTGCTGCTATAAACATCGGGGTGCACGTAGCCTTTCGGGTCCCTACTTTTGTATCTTTGGGGTAAATACCCAGTAGTGCAATTGCTGGATCATATGGTAGCTCTATTTTCAACTTTTTGAGGAACCTCCATACTATTTTCCAGAGTGGCTGCACCAGCTTGCATTCCCACCAACAGTGTAGGAGGGTTCCCCTTTCTCCGCATCCCCGCCAACATCTGTCATTTCCTGACTTGTTAATTTTAGCCATTCTGACTGGTGTGAGGTGGTATCTCATTGAGGTTTTGATTTGGATTTCCCTGATGCCGAGCGATATTGAACACTTTTACACATGTCTGTTGGCCATTTGGATGTCTTCTTTGGAAAAATGTCTGTTCATGTCTTCTGCCCATTTCTTGATTGGATTCTTTGTTCTTTTGGTGTTGAGTTTGATGAGTTCTTTATAGATTTTGGATACTAGCCCTTTATCTGATATGTCATTTGCAAATATCTTCTCCCATTCTGTCAGTTGTCTCTTGGTTTTGTTGACTGTTTCCTTTGCTTTGCAAAAGCTTTTTATCTTGATGAAGTCCCAATAGTTCATTTTTGCCCTTGCTTCCCTTGCCTTTGGCGATGTTTCTAGGAAGAAGTTGCTGCGGCTGAGGTCGAAGAGGTTGCTGCCTGTGTTCTCCTTTAGGATTTTGATGGACTCCTGTCTCACATTGAGGTCTTTCAACCATTTGGAGTCTATTTTTGTGTGTGGTGTAAGGAAATGGTCCAGTTTCATTCTTCTGCATGTGGCTGTCCAATTTTCCCAACACCATTTGTTGAAGAGACTGTCTTTTTTCCATTGGACATTCTTTCCTGCTTTGTCAAAGATTAGTTGACCATAGAGTTGAGGGTCCATTTCTGGGCTCTCTATTCTGTTCCATTGATCTATGTGTCTGTTTTTGTGCCAGTACCATACTGTCTTGATGATGACAGCTTTGTAGTAGAGCTGGAAGTCTGGAATTGTGATGCCGCCAGCTTTGCTTTTCTTTTTCAACATTCCTCTGGCTATGCGGGGTCTTTTCTGGTTCCATACAAATTTTAGGATTATTTGTTCCATTTCTTTGAAGAAAGTGGTTGGTATTTTGATGGGGATTGCATTGAATGTGTAGATTGCTCTAGGTAGGATTGACATCTTCACAATATTTGTTCTTCCAATCCACGAGCATGGAACGTTTTTCCATTTCTTTGTGTCTTCCTCAATTTCTTTCATGAGTATTTTATAGTTTTCTGAGTACAGATCCTTTGCCTCTTTGGTTAGATTTATTCCTAGGTATCTTATGGTTTTGGGTGCAATTGTAAATGGGATCGACTCCTTAATTTCTCTTTCTTCTGACTTGTTGTTGGTGTATAGGAATGCCACTGACTTCTGTGCATTGATTTTATATCCTGCCACTTTACTGAATTCCTGTATGAGTTCTAGCAGTTTTGGGGTGGAGTCTTTGGGATTTTCCACATAAAGTATCATATCATCTGCAAAGAGTGAGAGTTTGACTTCTTCCTTGCCAATTTGGATGCCTTTGATTTCTTTTTGTTGTCTGATTGCTGTGGCTAGGACTTCCAATACTATGTTGAATAGCAGTGGCGATAGTGGACATCCCTGCCGCGTTCCTGACCTTAGGGGGAGAGCTCTCAGTTTTTCCCCATTGAGAATGATATTCGCTGTAGGTTTTTCATAGATGGCTTTTATGATATTGAGGTATGTACCCTCTATCCCTATACTCTGAAGAGTTTTGATCAAGAAAGGATGCTGTACTTTGTCAAATGCTTTTTCTGCATCTATTGAGAGGATCATGTGATTCTTGTTCTTTCTTTTGTTAATGTATTGTATCACGTTGATTGATTTGCGGATGTTGAACCAACCTTGCAGCCCAGGGATAAATCCGACTTGGTCGTGGTGAATAATCCTTTTAATGTACTGTTGGATCCTATTGGCTAGTATTTTGGTGAGAATTTTTGCATCCATATTCATCAGGGATATTGGTCTGTAATTCTCCTTTTTGATGGGGTCTTTGTCTGGTTTTGGGATCAAGGTAATGCTGGCCTCATAAAATGAGTTTGGAAGTTTTCCTTCCATTTCTATTTTTTGGAACAGTTTCAGAAGGATAGGTATTAATTCTTCTTTAAATGTTTGGTAGAATTCCCCTGGGAAGCCATCTGGCCCTGGGCTTTTCTGTTTTGGGAGATTTTTGATGACTGCTTCTATTTCCTTAGTGGTTATAGGTCTGTTCAGGTTTTCTAATTCTTCCTGGTTCAGTTTTGGTAGTTGATACATCTCTAGGAATGCATCCATTACTTCCAGGTTATTTAGTTTGCTGGCATAGAGTTGCTCATAATATGTTCTTATAATTGTTTGTATTTCTTTGGTGTTGGTTGTGATTTCTCCTCTTTCATTCATGATTTTGTTGATTTGGGTCATTTCTCTTTTCTTTTTGATAAGTCTGGCCAGGGGCTTATCAATCTTGTTAATTCTTTCAAAGAACCAGCTCCTAGTTTTGTTGATCTGTTCTACTGTTCTTTTGGTTTCTATTTCATTGATTTCTGCTCTGATCTTTATTATTTCTCTTCTCCTGCTGGGTTTAGGCTTTATTTGCTGTTCTTTCTCCAGCTCCTTTAGGTGTAGGGTTAGGTTGTGTACTTGAGACCTTTCTTGTTTCTTGAGAAAGGCTTGTATTGCTATATACTTTCCTCTTAGGACTGCCTTTGCTGTATCCCAAAGATTTTGAATAGTTGTGTTTTCATTTTCATTGGTTTCCATGAATTTTTTAAATTCTTCTTTAATTTCCTGATTGACCCATTCATTCTTCAGCAGGATGCTCTTTAGCCTCCATGTATTTGAGTTCTTTCTGACTTTCCTCTTGTGATTGAGTTCTAGTTTCAAAGCATTGTGGTCTGAAAATAGGCAGGGGATGATCCCAATCTTCTGGTACCGGTTGAGACCTGATTTATGACCTAGGATGTGATCTATTCTGGAGAATGTTCCATGGGCACTAGAGAAGAATGTGTATTCCGTTGCTTTGGGATGGAATGTTCTGAATATGTCTGTGAAGTCCATTTGGTCCAGTGTGTCATTTAAAGTCTTTATTTCCTTGTTGATCTTTTGCTTAGACGATCTGTCCATTTCAGTGAGGGGGGTGTTAAAGTCCCCCACTATTATTGTATTGTTGTTGATGTGTTTCTTTGCTTTTGTTATTAATTGCCTTATATAATTGGCTGCTCCCATGTTAGGGGCATAGATATTTACAATTGTTAGATCTTCTTGTTGGATAGACCCTTTAAGTATGATATAGTGTCCTTCCTCATCTCCTATTACAGTCTTTGGTTTAAAATCTAATTTGTCTGATATAAGGATTGCCACCCCAGCTTTCTTTTGGTGTCCATTAGCATGGTAAATGGTTTTCCACCCCCTCACTTTCAATCTGGGGGTGTCTTTGGGTCTAAAATGAGTCTCTTGCAGACAGCATATCGATGGGTCTTGTTTTTTAATCCAATCTGATAGCCTGTGTCTTTTGATTGGGGCATTTAGCCCATTTACATTCAGGGTAACTATTGAAAGATAGGAGTTCAGTGCCATTGTATTGCCTGTAAAGTGACTGTTACTGTATATTGTTTGTGTTCCTTTCTGGTCTATGTTGCTTTTAGGCTCTCTCTTTGCTTAGAGGACCCCTTTCAAGATCTCTTGTAGGGCTGGTTTCGTGTTTGCAAATTCCTTTAGTTTTTGTTTGTCCTGGAAGCTTTTTATCTCTCCTTCAATTTTCAATGACAGCCTAGCTGGATATAGTATTCTTGGCTGCATATTTTTCTCATTTAGTGCTCTGAATATGTCCTGCCAGTCCTTTCTGGCCTGCCAGGTCTCTGTGGATAAGTCTGTTGCCAATCTAATGTTTCTACCATTGTAGGTTACATATCTCTTCTCCCGAGCTGCTTTCAGGATTTTCTCTTTGTCTCTGAGACTCGTAAGTTTTACTATTAGATGTCGGGGTGTTGACCTATTTTTATTGATTTTGAGAGGGGTTCTCTGTGCTTCCTGGATTTTGATGCCTGTTTCCTTCCCCAAATTAGGGAAGTTCTCTGCTATAATTTGCTCCATTATACCTTCTGCACCTCTCTCTCTTTCTTCTTCTTCTGGGATCCCAATTATTCTAATGTTGTTTCGTCTTATGGTATCGTTTATCTCTCGAATTCTGCCCTCGTGATCCAGTAGTTGTTTATCTCTCTTTTTCTCAGCTTCTTTATTTTCCATCATTTGGTCTTCTATCTCACTGATTCTTTCTTCTGCCTCATTTATCCTAGCAGTTAGCGCCCCCATATTTGATTGCACCTCATTAATAGCCTTTTTGATTTCTACTTGGTTCGATTTTAGTTCTTTTACTTCTTCAGAAAGGGTTTCTCTAATAACTTCCATGTTTTTTTCAAGCCCAGCTAGTATCTTTAAAGTGATGATTCTGAACTCTAGATCTGACATCGTACTAATGTCCGTATTGAGTAGGTCCCTGGCAGTCGGAACTACCTCTTGTTCTTTTTGTTGAGGTGATTTTTTCCGTCTTGTCATTTTGTGCAGAGGAGAATAGATGAATGAGAGAACAAAATGCTAGCAGGGTAACAACGTCCCCAGAAAATATACTCTAAACAAATCAGAAAAGACCTGAAGCAGTGGGAAAAGAAAGGGAAAGAGAGAAAAAAGAAAAGGAAAGAAAAAAAGAAAAAAGAAAAAGATAAAGATAAAAACAAACAAAAGCAGAACAAAACAAAACAAAACAAAAACAGAATGTGATCAAATATGATCAGGCTGGATTATAGATCCGTGCCACACACTAGATTTTGGGTGTATTTTGGTCTGTTAAAAGAAAGTCCCTCCCAAAATTTTAAAGAAAGAAAAACTTACATATGTACAAAAATAAGAGTTGATATGATGAAGGGATGGAATATAACTGTAAAGATGGAAATTATAAAAAATTTTAAAAAAGGATTTGATTAGTTGTTTGAAAAAAGAAAGAAGAGGATTAAAAAAAAAAAAGAAAGAAAAAAGGGAGAGAATGTGATCAGGCAGGGGAGTAGAAAAAAACCATACACTAGAGATTTAGAGTATATTTTGATCTGTTAGAAGAAACTATCTCAAGATTTTAAAGAGAGAACAACTTATATATATATGCCAAAAATACGGGTAACTACTATGAAGGGATAGAATATGACTTTAAAAATGAAAAATAAAAATGTTTTTTTTTAAAAAAGGGATTGATAAGATGTTGGTTGTAAAGGGGAAAAAGAAAAATTCAAAAAAAAAGAAAAAAGGAAAAAAGAAAAAAAGACAGTTAAAAAAAATAATTAACTTTGAAAGACTAAAGAATCATGGTAAAAAAGCCATGAATTCTATGTGCAGTATTCCCCTAGCGCTGGAGTTCTGCCGTTCTCATTGATCGGTAAACTTGGTCTTGGCTGGCTGTTCTCGCTGATCTTCTGGGGGAGGGGCCTGTTGCCGTGGTTCCCAAATGTCTTTGCCGGAGGCGGAATTGCCCCGCCCTTGCCGGTCCGGGCTAAGTAATCTGCTCGGGTTTGCTCTCCGGAGCTTTTGTTCCCTGCAAGCTTTCCGTACAGCTTTGGAGGCGGAGAGTGAAAATGGTGGCCTCCCAGTCTCCGACCCGGCGGAGCCGAGAACTCGGGGTCCCGCTCCTCAGCGAGCCCCCAGAGAAAAGCAGTCAGTCACTCCCGTCTCCCCGGTCTCCGGCCACACTCCGCGCTCACCCGGCCTGTGACCGCGCCTTTCTATCTGGCACCCGACCCCGGGTGGAGTCTCCAAACCCAGCAGATCCCCGCGGTGCGCTCCCGCACCTCTCCTCCCGGGGGAAGAAGGTGAGTCTCCCCGGATCTGCCGCTTGTTGGGTCCCTGCTGGAGGGGCAGTGGCCCGACTGTGCCGCGGATCACGGTTTATGGCAACCCCGAGCTGAGAGCCCGCGCCTGGGCTCTGTCTCTGCAGCCGGCTTCCCCGCTCCGATACCTGGGAGCTCTGCCGCACTCAGGCACCCCCAGTCTTTCTGTGACCCCGAGGGTCCTGAGACCACACTGTCCTGCGAGGGTTCCACCCCCCACTTCGCCACCAGAGTGACGTCCCTCAGCGGAGCAGACTTCTAAAAGTTCCGATTTTGTGCTCCGTGGCTCTATCACTTGCCAGAAGCGGCCGACGGAGGCCCCTCCCCCGCCGTCTATCCTCCCGAATATCGCCTCGGATTCACTTCTCCGCACGTCCTACCTTCCAGAAAGTGGTCGCTTTTCTGTTCAGAGAGTTGTTGCTATTCTTTTCTTCGATCTCCTGTTGAGTTTGTAGGTGTTCAGAATGGTTTGATCCCTATCTAGCTGAATTCCTGAGAGGAGACGAAATCCAGGTCTCCTACTCCTCCGCCATCTTGCTCCGCCCCCCCCAACATGCCATTTTTAATGCCTCTCGTTCTCATCCTTCCTTCCTGCCACCTCTGCTTAAGTCAGCCTCAATTTCTGGCCCTACTGTTACACACACTCATTGTTTGGTGCTCAGAACTCTTAAGCTCTAAAGCCATTCCCAGGCATAGACTTTCCATGGTGTGTGTGTGTGTGTGTGTGTATGTTACCAGAGTACACAAGCACTTTAGCAAGCAGGTTATTCAACTGCTCTATTTAGCGCTTGCCTAGAATTCTCCAATAAAGTGAAAGCAGAGTCCAGGATTAAGTTGTGTGGTTCCTGAATTTTCAGGAGATGACATATTGCCTTTGGTGCCAAATTTGATTAAACTTGATAACTTTAATGCCACTTGGTTCTGTTGGGGAGGAAGAATTAAATTGCTTACTCTAGAGAATGATTTTTTTCCCACTGAGGAATAGAACATTTATTAAAATTATCTTGGTGACCTGAAAGAGAGAAATGTACTTTTCTTCCTCAGCAGAAGCAGGTCCAGGACATTATTAGCATGTAGTAAAAATTGAATAATTGAGCAACACTGACTTCTTTGGGATTCAGCCTTCCAGCCCCTGCTATGTGATTAGTTCTGTCCAACCTGCTGGCATGCTTGAGCAGGAAGCCTGCAGAGGATTAGGAAGGAAAAACCCTTTAGCAAATCTCAGGTACTGAAGACATTTGATTTAATTTTATATGTTACACATGGTAATCTGGTTTCCCTTGGCAACCTCCAGTTCTGCCCTACTTTATAATCAGAGGATGGCAGGACATTGCAGATTTGATGGCATCACCTGAAAGTGACTATAGAAAACAGAATTTGCTTCAAAAGAGGAGAGGAAAAGGTCACTAAAAAAGAATAGAAGAACCTGAGTCCCCTTAAAGAATGGACAGATAATTCTCTATAGCTTAGATACCCATGAGGATTTCATTGATGAGAAAAGTTCAGGACTATCTATAGGAGAGCAGTTTGGGAAGTGAGGGAAAGGAATCAAGTCTTGTGAATCTTTTAAGGGATAATAATTTGGGGCACCTGGGTGGCTCATTCGGTTAAGCGTCTGCATTCAGCTCAGGTCATGATCCCAGGGTCCTGGGATTGAGCCCCACGTTGGGCTCCCTGCTCAGCAAGGAGCCTTCTCTCTCTCCCTCTGCCCCTGCCCCCCCAACTCATGTTCTCTCTCGCTCGCTTTGCTCTCTCTCTCAAATAAATAAATAATCTTTAAGGGAAAAAAAAGGGATAATTTTATCATTTGTGAATTGCAGTTAAGGTTTTAATTCAAAAATGACAATAGTAGTTACTATTTGTTAAGTACATGCCAGGAATCTTACTTGGTTCTTTACTTATACAACTTCATTGAATCCCCACAGTCTCCCTTCAAGGGGAGTATTAATATCCCTTTTTGGATGAGAAAACAAGTATTTATTGATCTCTTAAAGTATGGAGGCTGGAGGAAGGTGGGGCAATATGGACTACAAGGTTTCAGCTTTGGGAGATCATTTTTCACTTTTTTCTATGATCTTAAAGTCCTACAAGTCTTAATAGCCTCTATTCCAAAATAGTATACTAATGCCCATTAATGATGACCTTTAGCCACCCAGAATAGTTTAAGTTACATTCATCTTAGTGTAACTCTTTCATTTTACCCATTAGGAAACTGAGTGCCAGAAATTTAGTAAAGCCTAAAACTGGGTCTCCTGACTCCTAGTAATTGGTGTATTTTACCATGCCCCTATACTTTTCCAAGAGGGCTTGAGTAAATGGGAGGAAAGAAGGATGGGGTCTTGTCGTGCTGTCAGTGGCATTAGGTTGAACTAGCAAAGTAAACAAACTACTGAATCAGAAGGTACTGATGAGATGTTTAGGCATTGGGAACAATTCTAGTTCTTACTTGGCCAGTAATTAATTTATTCTGCTTGACTCATGTCTGAACAATGTAATACACCTAAGATTTCCAAATAAGTCTTTAAAGGTATCTAGTGCCTCACTGGTCATTTGAAGTTTAAAAGGACAGGATTCTACATATGAACTGTAACATGTGTGTGTGGGGGGGCAGGCTTGAGGTAGATGTGAGCGATAATGAATGGCCACTTTTGTGACAGGCGGATGCAGAGACTACATATGGTATTTTATTGACTTACACATGTATGCTTCTGTCATGTTCACAAAATGCTATATAATGAGATAGGACATGTCATTAGCTTTCTGTAAAGTGACAGCTTTGGGAGCCTACTGGCAAACTGAGAAATCTTAGTATCATACACTTACTATGTAGTGCATTTTATATGAATTTAATTTAATCCTTATAACAACCATAATTGTGAATGTTATCTCCATTTTAGCAACTTTTTAAGTTTTTTATTAATTCTTCCCAGAACATTTTCTCTAACATTTTACTATGAGAATTTTTAAACGTACAGTAGGGTTGAAAGAATTGTACAATGAACACCTGTATACCCACCTAGATTCTATAATTGTTACTATTTTTCTGTATTTCCTTTATTATGTATTTTGTCATCAGTTTATCCATCCACCCATCTTAGTTTTTGTTGTATTCCGAAGTGAGTTACAGATGTTGGTACATTTTACTTCTAAACACTTACACGTGGACATCATTAATTAGAGTTAAAAATGTGGTAGCCCTATTAAAAAAATGAAAACAAAAAAACTGAGGCTTTCAGTTCTGTTTGGGGGACACAGTAGGTCCTCGTTCACTTTTGGCCTTCCTCTGTGAAATACTAAGAGACTTTAAGAAAAAAAGTGAGCTACTCATGTTAAACACTTATACCTCATTAATGAGATAGAAATCTGTTCCTAGGCCACAAGCAACCCAGCACTGCAAAGTGGCATCTTACCTCATTTCTGATTTTAAATGAGAATGAGGTCATTGCCACATTTCTGAACACTAACTCCTCCCCTAAAAAGGAGAGTTTGATTAGCAAATTAGTTAAGCACTTTAGTAATGATATTGGAACTTCATTTCAATGAACATTTTTCCCCTTTTCTCTTCTTCTGGGTGTGACTAAATTGCCTACAGCATGCTGCATGGTTGCTGGTAAAACAGGAAATGGGGTAAGTAATTTAGGTAGGGAATTTTTTCTACTATTTAAATATAAGCTACCTGATTCTTAAAGTGCTTTTACTACTACTATCTCTTTTTTTAGAGTGACTTCACTAGCTCCTAGAGAAATTGAAAGAAAGAGAAAAATTTTATTATATGAATTTAGGTGTCAACCTTGTTAAATTAGTTTATTGGCATGGCACATTATTAGTAGTCTATTAAAGTGGATTCATTTTTTTGTGGATTTAACATTGAATGTAAATACATATTTTATATTTTTACATTAGGCACTTATAGAATGTAGCTTGGCAAGCTATTATAAAAGAATAAATTTTATACTAGTCTTAGAAACTAAATTATAAACTATACTATAAAAGATACAAAGTAAAATCCTATTTAAAGCAGAACAACAGTGAGTTTATACATAGATAAAACATGTAAAACATAGGTCCACAGTCCTTTATCTGAAACCCTTGGGGACCAAATGTGTTTTGGAATTTAGAATTTTTTTAGATTTTAGAAATGTAATATGGTGGTAAATACCATATATAACATACCCCTCCCCTCCATGGTCTGAGGTGGTACTCTATAATCAAACACATTAATGTGTTTGATTTCTGCAGTGAAATTCTGCAGTGAAACATAAATATTCACATTAAGTTTGATACACAAAGTCTCTAAACAGCCTCACATGTTCAAGTCAGTGTTTGTTTGCCAACTGGTTTAAGAAAAAAAAAAGTCTTTAATTTTCCAGACCTTTTTTGGATTTTGAAACTAAAAATTCTATACCAATATAAAAAGGGCCACATGACTACTTAAGTTTCCTGTGCACTCTGGAGAGAAAAGCACAAAGAGAAGTATAGATTTCTGTATTCGAATCTTATATTTGGTTAAGTGATTTATAAAAAAAGTAATTGAGTTGGCCTTTTTTTTTTTTTTTTTCACATCTGCTTTTCTGAAAGGGTAATAGCCCTATATCTAGCAAAGGTTTTGGGGTTTAGTTAGGTTATGTTAAATTAGTCTCAAATGCTTGTGATTCTGGCATAATAAAATTTGATCCTATGTTTGATAAATTTTTTAGCATAGTCAAGGCATGTTATTTTCTAAATGTTTCCAGTTTCCATCCACATTGGTTGTGAGTTGCTGTTGTTATTCTTTATTGAAGAATTTTAAACTAAGCTTAGCTCTTCCAAAAGATCCTGTTCAATATAGAGATATTGGCACAGAAGAAATACAGAATACTAATCTTTTCCCTCAGTATCCGTAGTTCATTCTACATTCAAAATATTGTGGAGGAATCATTAAAGAATTGATTCAAGGAATTTAGAAAAATTAATCGTGCTTGGATATTTTGGCTCATCTTTCCTCTGGAATGGTTGTCATATTGTATCTATAGCAAAAGTGGTTGCAGTTGACATCCTCATCAGTAGTTATCTGACACAGGAGAGAGGGAAATGCAGTTACTAAGTACTCAGTTGGGACTGAATTTACCTCAATGACAACTAATGCCTCTAAAGGACCATCAGGCATATGCTAAGAACCTCTGTGAAAACATTTACCGTAAATTATATTAGAAGAGTTATTAAGGCACACTGAATTTGCAGGATTAAAAATCTGGCATTTTAAGTGTTAAGTTTTTGCCTTGTGTAGAAGGTTAAGATTTCCAAGATGTCTATTAACCCCTTTCTAATGTTCTTTAATCTGGAAAGAAAAAATACCTGTATGTTTTTTTTTTTTTAATTGGACTAAGATGTCTAAATCTATTTCAAAGACTATGAAGGATTTAAAATACCAGTAATGTCTTAACCCATATTTTGGATTGCTTTTTGCTGCAACTCTTGGTACTCTCTAGAATCTAAACAATGTTTAAATAGTTTTCTATTCTTGTGTTTTCCATTTCACTTTTTATCCTTTAAAATGAGTTCTCAAACATTAATTACTTTTCAACTGTGATGTTATTTTATGCAAATATCATTAAACTGTTGGTACAATATCAAGATAGTCTTTTAAAATACTTAAAATGTTTCTGATATTCAGAGAATTAGGAACAGTTTAAGAAGTTCAAACAGTGTTTCAATAAGTTCTTGAATGTAGAGAGTAATTTGATTCTTTGTCAGATGTAGGGTTTATCTGAGTTTTTTATTGTTAAACCACAATCCCAAAGCATATGAAAGCATTCTGTGTAACCAGTTATACTCTCAGCTGGATATAGAATGTGTACATCAACCATTTCATAATTTGTATTCTTAGAGGAAAGTCGTCTTTATATGTTTTTTAGATCAATTAAATTTAGCCATTAGCTAAATTATTTTTTATTTTCTACCTGCAGTTAGTAGTGTCTTTTTGTCTTTAAGAATTAAATTACAACGAATTTTTGATATAAGTAGTCATTTCTATCAGTGAAAATTGGACATAGAAAAAATGATTCACAAGTTGGTCCTAACATCTCTTGTTAAAAGCAGCCCTGTATATAGCCATAAGACTGATTTGTAGTTCATAAGACTGATTTGAATGGTGTGGACTTGTTAATTCATTAGTGATATCATAGTATTCTCAGCATAGCAAAGCAGTTTTAATAATATCATACCATACATGCTTTTCTTTCTTTTTATTTAAGTTCCTTTCTTCTTTAAAAATTTCTTAGTAGGCTCCATGCCCAACATGGGGCTTGAACTCATGACCCTGAGATCAAGAGTTGCATGTTCTACCAACTGAGCCAACTAGGCACCCCCTTCAGTTCCTTTCTATAACAATTTTAGGTCACAAACTAAAAGCTAGAGATCATAACTGGGACTTCCCGAAACCTATTTATTGGCTCATGAGTAGATTTGGGGGGAATGTCAGATTTTTATTCAGACATTTTTCTGATATTAAAGTGACAAGCATTTCAGCACATCCATACTTTAGGATTTAATGTTTCTTCTTTAGCACTAAAGTATAGCTTTTACGTTGATTTCCCAAAAGTAAGCCCCATTATTAGGAAGAGAGTAGATGTAAAAATTTTTAGTCTGGATGAGATTATTGTAATACTCAGTTTTATTGTTCCTGAGCAATAAACAATCCCTTCTATTCCATCTTTCTGTCTTCTGACATATAATCCTGGAATCTGGCAATGGTAGTTCAGAAAAACTTATTAGTATACTTTTGTCTTTGAAGCTTAAAAACTGTCTTATATACCATTTTAAAAAGCTGTTTTTTGATTCTACTAGACTATAAGGTCCATGAGCTGAGGAATTTTTGTCTGCTTATTCTCTGCTTTCTATCCAATGTGTAAAAAGTGCCTGGGACATAGTAGGCACTCAATAAATATTTTTAAATAATTGCATAAATTCTTTCCTTTAGCAGAAAAAGTAAAGTTTTCCATTTCAGTGAATTAATTTTTATGTTATTCAGAAAACAGAGTCTGTCGCTGGGAAGAAATGATATAGTTCAGCTAAAAGAAGCCTACAAATGGATAACTCACCCCCTGTTTTCAGAGGAACTGGGTGTTCCCATTGATGGAAAGGTATTGGGTCATCGTCAGCATTGTTAATTTCATTCTCTGGTTTTACCAGTTTTACTTCATTATATGGCAGAGTTTTGATTAGCCAAAATAATCTTCTCTTTAAATAACCCAATGGAGAATTTTTAAGCTTTTAAAATATTAATTTCTAACAGTCTTAAATTGAGAAAGATTTTATTTTTTTAAGACTTCTTTGTGATCTAAGACATTTATGAGTGTAACAAATGTAGTATACCATAATTGACTTGAAAAGATTAGAAATGAATCTAAGCCTTTAATATGTCTATAGTTTAATTGGAGAGACACATGTACTGAGACAAAGCAATATAGAAGTAACTGTGAATAAGTGTAGAGCCAACTCTAGACTATTTAAATTCAGTTATCTGTGGCTAATCTTGTTTTCAGGTACAATCAATCAACTATAGTGAGCATGGGTTCAACCTATCCCACCTTGTTGTATCTCAAGTCCCTCTATTTAATTTTAGGCAAAGACTGCCTTTGAAACCAGAACACTTAGCCATCTCCCCTGTTCCATAATGGACCTTGCCTCAGTCTCCAGAATGGACCAAATTTTAGGAAAGAGCTCAACAAGATATATTCCCAGCTCATCTTAAATTAGATTTTTATAGTATGACTTCATTGCTTCATGATTTCGCTTGAAGGAAATTCCCTGAATATCAGACACACCCCTATTCAAGTAAAATCACAAAACCATCTTTCAAAGCTAAATAGTTAAAAAAATTTTTCACCATTCAGAATTATATAGCTCTGTTTCCTTCTGTTAGTAAGAATAAACTCTCTCCTTTAAACTGAATACTGACAGAATAGAGAATAAAACCACTTCACACATATACGGAGGGGAAATGAGGTAATGAAAGTACTTTGGAAATTAGAGAAGTCATTGATGCAAAATATTTTTACCTCAAACTTCAGTTTTGAAGCATAAGTAATTTTACATGTTGAATTAATGAGAACAGAAAATAGAAAACAAAAGATGCAACAATGTTCTAATAGATTCAGAATGAGTGAAGTTTTCTTGAGTAAAAGCAATGTCTTGTAATTTTAATTTTACTGTGTAAATTAGAGAGCAAAAAAAATTTAGCTATTCAGTGTTGTGATTCTAGAGAAGCTAATATGCTTGTTGACAATCCAATGCAATCAGTAAATACAGAAATACTCAATAAAAAAGATAAAATTGTTACATGGTACGGCATTTATCATTTTTCTCAATGTGGAATTTTGTTCTCTGTGAAGATTACTGTACATAGAGTATGAAATTGTGCTTTTTTTTGTATGCAAGGATGTTCATTGTAGCATTTTTTAATAATGGAAAAGTTTACAACTTAAACATCCAACACTCCCTGGAGTTGAAGAGATGAAAAGATGTCCACAACATAATATTAATTAAATAAAGCAATTTTCTAAAAGTATGTTTAATATCCTAAGAAGTATATACATTTATGTTTATATTCATAAAAATGGCTAGAAGGAAACACACCTATTACTATGTTCTGCCTCAGTGGTGTGGGATTAAAAATTCATTCTGTTTGATTATTTTATAATTTGTATGTATCATTTTTATAATAAAAATTAAGATCTCTCTTTTAAAACTCAAATCCACTAAGAAGTTTGAGTAAAGTGCCACAAAATAAATAATAGAAAAATAAAGGCTCCCACAGAGATTTTAAGCATGTGAATAAAACGCTTTTGCCTTGCTAATAATTGTAATCATAGGAACAATTATCTCTTTCCAATTCCTTGAATTCTCTTTCATCTTCACATCGAATTTATATACATGTACAAAAATCATACAAATTTATTTTAAAATTTGTTAAAAAAATTTTTTTGGTAGAATAACTAGTGATTGAGCTTTAGAAATAAAAAAAAACAAAAAACAAAACTATTTCCTTTCCAGCTGCCCCATGCACAAGCTGATTTGAGAACAGTAGTATTTCCAGTTTTCCTTGCCACTGTTTGTGAGCCAATCTTTGAGAATTAATTTCTATTTCCATTCATAAGTGGTTAGATGTTGGTTTCCTTTTGCTCATTTTTAAACTGTCTTTATAATTTTTAGAGCTTGTTTGAAGTGAGTGTGGTCTTTGCTCACCCAGAAACAGTTGAGGATTGCCACTTCCTGTAAGTTGCTACATAAACAACAATGTCAGTTGTGTAACATTGTTAATGCTTTTTTGGTTTTCATGAAACAGTGTTCCTCCTCTTTGTAATGAGCATATCAGAACTTGTCATGTCTGTTAGTAGGTTTAAAATGTGCTGTCTAATATAAGGGTGTAGGCATACCAGTGCAGCTGGTGTAGGGATTCATTTTGTCTGCTCTTGATATATTGAGTTTAGCAGCCATATATATTAAAATATATAAAATATATTTGAATTATATTCACCCCAAAATAAACTCATTAACTTTTTTTATTAACTTAAATTTTACTTAGACGTGCAATATGCCCAGATTGCTTCAAGCCAGCCAAAAACAAACAGGTAAGGATTCCTCCTTTTTATTCTTTATTGAGTTTTGTCTGCACTGAATATTCAGATTAACAGCAAAATGATATGCGTTAGAAATACTGGCAGTGTATTATACTAAGAATCATTCTTTAAATATTTCCATTTGCTACATTTATTTTAATTTTTTTTGAACTCTGAATACCTTTGCCTCTAGCTAGGAAGTCATAACACAAACATTCTCATATTTGTGTCGCTGTCTGGGTTGTGTCCCTGGTGTTGTTAAATTTAGAACCAGTGTTTCAGTGATGTTACTGTTACCCATTTGGGAGAAATTCAACTTTTAGGTTTTAATCCCCAAATTAACTCATTGAGGAAAATCCACGTTAATTATTAGCATTCCAAACTTTTGTCTAATATCCATTTTCTAGGAATTGGTATTTAAGAAATATAATCCAAAATAAATTATTTTACTTAGGACAATCGGAATTAATATGGCCTGTTTCAGGCTACATTTGCAAAAGGACATTTTATTTAAACTTCCCTTTATTTGATGTGAGCTGGTCTTCATATTAATGAGCAAATTAGTTAGCATATATTTTTAGTTTCTACTATGCCAGGAGGGAATGGCAAAGTAATGATATTGGCAAGATTTCATGCCACAGATACCTAGCTGGTTTTATGCAGAGACTCAGGCATTCTTAGTTTTATTAACATCTATTTTGCTGTTATGGTTGTTAAGAAGAATATAAGCATATTACCAAAAATACATCTATTGGTCTTTACTCTTGGCTTTGATTAGTTGCCGAGCCTTTTGGAACTGGGTGCGGGGTGGGTGTTGGGGGAGAGTTTGTAACATTTGTCGAATGCCCTGTGCAGAAATAATTTACAAATGCAGGCAAAGCCTAAAGCACTGCTTCCCACCTTTCTCACATCGTGGTACACCTAGAACATTACAATGTTTGTCCAGCACCCTGAGGTCAACAAATGAAGTTGCTCTAAGTTGGAGGCAATGGGCCGGGGAGTTCTCTCTGTCTAGGTCCTGCCCTTCTGCCCTTGTGAATTAGAGGGCTCAACATCTTAGGTACAATTATAGCTTATTGCTTTGCCATACCAGTTGGAAAGCTCTGTCCAAATAACCTGTAGCCATATTTATATTGAAGATCTTGTTTCAGTTTTTGTTATCTTTGACGAAATATACAAGTACCAGCACCAAATAATGGAATAAGGACATTTTTGTCAAAGCATCATCGACACCACATCATTTGGCCAGTAGTACAGGTGTATGTAGCTTTCCTGCCTTTTTGCTGGGAGCAAATTACATGACCTTTTGAGATTCTTTCAGGCTTAAGATTTCATATCTTAACAAATAGGCACTTATTTTTCGGTTTTAACCCTATACCTAGGGCTTCTCCAAAATATGGTTTAGAAAACCATTGATGATAAACCGTTGAGATGCCTACATGTGCCTCTTTAGAGTCAAGCGTAATTTCTCCAAACAGAAGAGACAACTGTGATTGATCATAGTAAAGCCATTTTATACGCAGTAATTCATTCTAGTGTATCTATGATGTGGTTTGGCTTTTCTGGTCTTAAAAAACCCAGTGTGGGACATTTGTTGTAGATGCCCTTCTATTCAGCATGGTGGATTTGTTTAATTTATCTGTGGCTGGTGAGTGATGTTGAGTTGCTAGATGCCAGGTCATACTGGTTGGCTCTGTTTACCTCTTAGCCTGGCAGCCTGCTGCTAAATTGTTTTGCTAGATCTACCTGTTATTGTGGACATAGACTAAATTGAAAAAGAGGGTTGTGGGGAGAACTGACAGTATGAATGCTTAATGTTTTATTTTCTTAAGCTTTTAAGTATTTCTGTCCTGTAAGTATGGTTTAAAATGATGTCATTTCTCCAACCATGTTCTATGTTTCACCTCCGATGTTTTCTTGTTTTCTTGCCTGGGTGATAAAACGTCTTTTCTTTTCATTTTTACCTTATATAGTCAGTGTTCACTAGAATGGCAGTTATGAAAGCATTGAATAAGATAAAAGAAGAGGATTTCTGCAAGTAAGTAGAAGTATAGACACATGGGAGCATCATGGAATTTTCTAATAAAAGGAACGTTAGAGATAATTTGGATTATCTCTAAAACAAAACTGGTTGTATTTCAGGGATGATGATTGTGTCTTAGTCATTGTTATATCCCCACTCCTTGGCACAGTACCTGGCATGTAGTAGTGTTCAATAAATGTTTGTCAAACTGATATTTGAATTTATGAATCAAACCCAACTTCTTTATCTTTAGAAGAGCATATTGAGGGAGTTGACTTGCCTAAGATTTCAACTGGGTAATAGAGTGGACTTAGAGCCAGGGTTCCTGACTCTCCAGCCCAAAGCTGGTCCCATTACATCCCTCATTCTGCATTTCGAGTATTGTCCATCTCCAGAAGAGGGAGAAAAAGGCTCATGAGTTCTTCACTTGTTAAAATATGCTGAAATACAATAAAGCTTATATTTTAATTCTCATTGTGTTTATTTTATTTAATAAAATATTATCATAGTTATCCTTCCAGAATATCCTTGAATAAATTTCAAACAATGAAGCTATGAAGAAGGTTTTATTTATTTTACTGACTAAAAGCAAGCCTCAGAAAATGGAAATATTTCTATTAAACTTTAGGAAGTAAAGTTAGCTACTCTCTATAAGCAATAGTTCCTGAGTTTCTAAGTAATTTTTTTGTTAAGACATCTTAGGAAACTGTGACATTTTCAAGCCAAGCATTTGGAGTAAGTCCATATCTAGTCATTTACAGGTAGACTCCAGTCCATGGCTTTGGAAGTTCCCAGATGGTAGACAGAAAATAAAGCCATATATTGCTCTTTCCTGTCTGTCTTCAGTTAGATTGAAGTTTCTTAGCTAAAAGGGCAGAGTCTGTCACATTCCACTTTTTCTGGCCCTGAGGTCATAGTTGGAATGAGAAAGAGAAAGAGAGAAAAATGGCAGAGACCCTCCTCACAGGTGGGACTTACTCCTGTGACTAGTCTGTCACTGCACACCAACTTTACCCGAATGATTAAGGGTTTTGTAAGCTGGCACCAAGTGTTCATGGATAGCAAAATGGCTAAAGAACCTGGAGAGGCTTCCACTTCATAAATATGGGTTTTTCTCTCCAATCTCAAGGTTGTTAGAAATTATCATCTGGGAACATGAGGCCTCCTAAGTGAAAGGTAGCAGCAGAGCCCTGATTTACTTAGTGCCACTCTTATGTATTAAAACGTACTTGAGGCCTAAAAGACCCTTATGATTCCGAAACTTAAAGTTAGGGAGTGGCTTAGTCCATGAGACTCGGGCTCTGTGTGTCTCAGACAATGCTGATTCATCCTAGTTATGTGGTTCGATATCATGTCTGGAAAATAGTAGCTGTAAAATTTATTTTGTTTTGCAGGCAGTTTCCTTGTCCTCCAAACTCACCAAAGGCTGTATGCACTGTTCTTGAAATTGAGTGTGCTCATGGTGCTGTTTTTGTGGCTGGTAAAATATTTAGTCTAGAATATACTTACACTGTCAACTTACTCTCCTTTCTGAAAAACTCAAATGGCTCCTCTGTTTCCTTCTTATTTTTATTATTAGGTTCTGATTAGTTACCTCTTTTGAGAATTAGGACTGATAGCCAAGCTTATTTTAAATAGGTTCTATAGGCATTTTTAAGGTCCACTTAGTTTTGTTATTTAAAATGCCATGCCAAAGGGAATGACACTTCTCAGGTTTTAATAGTTTCCATCAGAGATGGCCAGTACCCATAGAAATATGGGTAGATGCAGAGACCCAAAACCGATCAGGAGAAACTTAGCCACAGAGAGCATGAAAGTGAACTTGAAAAAATAATTTTATCATCTGCAAAATGACTGAAGACTGAGCTTCTGAAAAAAAAAATTTTTGCATTCACCTTCCCAAGAGGTAATCTAGCAGATAGTTTTTGTTTTGAAAGCTACATCTATTTCACAGTGATACCTGAAATGAAATTGCTCTCTAGTCTCAACTATAATACCCTGCCCCATGGTAATGAAAGCTACCTGCCATTAGTGCAGCTTTATTCTTAAAGCAGTGAGTCATGTTCTGTTAGGGTTGTGGGGTTTTTTTAAATTACAAAAACTTCAAAATTTCCTGTATTGGAACTCTTTGGAATATATTATCACCAATGAGTATTTCATTAAAAGTATTATTAATCAAGTGTAAAAGCAGTAGTTGCTGGTTTTTTTTTTCTTCTAATGATCCTTGGTGTGTTCCTTAATATTACTTGTTCAGTCAGCCAATCAGATTAATAAATATACTGAGCATTCCTTTAGAGCTCATTTGATGATTCATATGATGTCTTTATCCATCTCTTCTACTGTTACCTTAAATCTTTTAATTATTTATATATCTGTGCTGGCTCCCCAAATTAGATTGTTAGTTGAAGGCTAAACATTGTTTTGTGTCATGGCACCTAGGATATTGGCACTCAATAAATAGTTGTTTTATCCTAATGTGTTAATGATACCATTCCATCCAGGCTACCTTATGTTTCTTTGGCAGGGAGATATAATAAATATTCCAGGAATTTACCACAGACTCCCTGGATAATTGATGGAGAAAGGAAGCTGGAATCTTCAGTGGAAGAATTAATTTCAGATCATCTTTTGGCAGTATTCAAGGCAGAGAGTAAGTGTTATAATATTCATATTTTAAATACATTGTCATTCATGAATAGTTTCTTGGAGGTGGCAGGAAGGATTTCTAAATTTTGTAAATCACCACCAAATCTGGGCTCCTTGCCTGGCAGCTTCCCATGAACAGGGGTCACCATGTCCTGAGCACCTCTGACTTGGGCTGGATTTCTTTAAAGTATTTCTTTCCTTTCTCAAGATGACTCGGCAAATGCAAAACCACTGAAACTATTTTAAGTGGATGTACTTAAGCTCTGACCTTGGGACACCTCAGACTTGGCCTCTTTTGGGGGAATATGAGGAAATTAAAAGACAACTTCCACATCCAGTGCTTGTTCAAGAATAATCACTGGCAAATGCCTAGCTCCCATCTTAACTGCTAAAATATCCTGGGATAAAGTTCAAGACTAGAGAAAATAGATCAACAGCTACCATTTTACAATGACCTAATGATAGTATGTTGTGTTTTAATTTTCCAGGTATTAATGAGCCCAGGTTTGTGGGATGAGTCAGATCCTGTCAGGTTTATGTTTTCTTTGTCTCAATAGGTTTGTCAGGTCACGGGCAGCATAGAGCCTTGTGATTTCACCTAGGATTAGACTAGAGGAAAGGGGCTAAGATTTCAATTGCAGAAAATAATGTTGTACATCAGGAAAAACTGTAGGCAGTAAATAATGATTTACTTTGAAGTGGGTCTCCTAGCATAATTAGAACACTTTTTTTGAGGAACCAACTAGATATCCACCTTCTCTCTGAAAAGCCTTAAGACAGGCCTGCTTTAGGAATGGCAGGCAGGCAGATGATTGAGAAGAGATATGGCTGTTCCTTCCAGCTCTCTGGCTTGTCAAGAGGAAAGAGCACTTTAAACTATATCCTTCTTATAATTTGTTGCCTATTGGGTTGGTGGACCCTCTTTAAGGGTCTTTAAGAATTGTTTACTGAGGGGCCCCTGGGTGGCTCAGTTGGTTAAGCGTCTGCCTTCAGCTCAGGTCATGATCCCAGGGTCCTGGGATCGAGCCCCTCATGGGGCTCCTTGCTTGGCGGGGAGCCTGCTTCTCCCTTTGCCTCTGCCTGTAGCTCCCCCTGCTTGTGCTTTTTCTTTCTCTCTGTCAAATAAATAAATAAAATCTTAAAAAAAAAAAAAAAAAGAATTGTTTACTGAATAAAGAAGAAATTAACCTAGCATACCTAACATTTTCCAAAATCTTAGCAGTCAAGACTCTGGGATATTGGCATGAGTTTTTATCTACTTAATATTTACATACTGGTTATCTCATAAGAATTATCCAAGTTATGAAGAAGTGAAAATCAAGCTTTAGCACAAGAAGTCTCTTCCAAACTCTTTTTGGGGCCACCTTACTCTCTTTCTATAAGATGATTCAAGAAACTTTCAGTTTTGATTATTTGGGTCCCAAGGAAGCTCCCCTTACCAATAGGGCTGTTGGGAGGCTCTGAAACAGCTGTATATTTCCCCCTTGCAATCTTTCATGACATTAGCTTGGTTTCATTTTCCATTTGAGGGGGAAAAAATTATACCCGAACTGAAAATGAAGCAAACTATGTGTTTAGCATCTGTAATTGTATCCTGAGGAAATTTATTGAGAGCTGCTTGAGAAAAAGCAGACCTCCGTGGCTCCTTGTCGGGGATAAAACCTGTTGTTTGAAATGCCTGATTGGTAGCATCAGTTTGCTAACCCTGTGCATCTCATATATTGTTCTTTCTGTGGTTCACGTCTGACAGCTCTGGGAAGATGGTTCTGACTGTTGTACCTCTATGGTTTACAACTCTCTGAAAATAAGCAGTATTATGTGAAGTAATCTAGCTACTTATATAAAGATTCCTTCCCCATGGGGTGCCTGGGTGACTCAGTAGGTTGAGCGTCTGATTCTTAGTTTCGTTGGGCTCTGTGCTCAGTGCCCGGGTCTGCTTCAGATTCTCTCTCCCTCTCCCTCTCACCTACACTCTCTCTCTCTCAGATAAATAAATAAAATCTTTAAAAAATTAAATAAATAAATAAATAAAAATAAAAAATAAAGATTCCTTCTCCTAAATGGGAGATACAAACTTGTTGCTCAGTTACTTTAAACAGGCACATCATATTATCCCCTTGCTAGTCCCCTAGTTAATGAGTAGTAAACTTTGACACACTCTCAAAGTCAGTGTGTCTAAGAAATTTTCCCCTAACCCATTTATTATTTCACTTATTGAATAAATATCTGTCATGTTATTTCCCTGCTGAAAACTTGTCAGTGACTACATACAGGATAAAAGTCCAAACTACTGAACTTGATCTTCTGAGGCCTTTATTATCTGGCCTCTGCCCATTTGTCAGTTGCATCTTCTGTCTGCCCTGGGTATGAGGGCCACTGCAGACTAGCTAAACTGCTGAACTGCTGATCATTCTTGCACTTGGTTTGTTTTTGTTTTTGAAATATCTGTTCCTTTGAGCAAAAGGCTCAAAGAACTTGCAGAATTAGGGGGATAAGACAAGGCATAATGTGAATTTAGAAAACTCAACCAGGACACCTGGCTGGCTCAGCCGGTGGAGTATGTGACTCTTAGTCTCAGGGTTGTGAGTTCGAGCCCCACGTTGGGTGTAGAGATTACTTTAAAATAAAATCCTTAAAAAAAAAAAAAAGAAAACTCAACCAAATTTTAAACATGTATTTCCTAATACTTAAGATGGTAACTCCTTTTCCTTTTGTTGTCAGCTAATATCCATAATTGCACAGGAATAAAGGGTTAAAGGTTACCCCCAAGAATATCCTTAATGAAGTGTCCAAATTTGAAATACTTTTCTAAAAGATATAATAAATGTCCCTTCTTCCTTTGTCTAGATTTAATGTTTCTCTGGACTTCTCAAGAGCCTTGCTTTCTGCAACTCTTTCTTATTAATGGGCTAGAATTTGTGGAAGTTTTATGGGCTAGTTTATGAACTGGAGATTTCTCGTCTGATTTAGCTGTCACTGGTGGACTTATCTCTTTGTGTCCTGTTCATTCCCTTCACCCCTACCAGGGACAGGTTATGGCTCAGTCACTGTGGATCCCCTGGTGCCCTAATATTATGGCTGGTTTGGAGATGGAGGTGGGCAGGTGTAAGACAGATCGCAGCCCCAGGGAGTCAGTATCTTTCAGCTTCCCAAATGCCACTCTGAACTCTCCATTTAGCTATCCACCCCTACTTAGTGCTACTCTTGAGTCTGTTGACTGCCTAGAAGCTACTGATGTTACTCTGGTTTTTATTAACAGCTTAAAAATGGACTTTAAACATGGAATGGAGGATTCTTTGGGACTTAATGGTTCACACAATCCTACTCCTTGCCTGGCTTAGATTCTCTGCCTCGAGAAGAGCCTGACCCTGTAGCTTTCGTGGCTGCTTACCTGACCAGTTCTCAGGTGTTAACGCAACAGCTTAAATTCTAGGCCTACCTTGGATGTCTAGCCCTTACCTAGCCAGCCCTGCGTTGCCACTTTTGGTGAGACCCATAGCTTTGAGCCCTGGGGGCAGAGAGGAGCCTACTTGACCGTGGCAGTACATGACAGACAACAGCTCAGAGCCTATTTCCCCAAAGTGTTGACCTTGGCTTGCAAAAGGGATTTCTTAGAGGTGAAAGAAGAATGAAATCCTACTTTCTTCACAGCTAAACATCCTAGGAAAGAGGGCTAACCTTCAGTGTCATTTTCATAGGACTTTTCAAGCCTGTTAACCTTCCTTTTTCTAAAATCTACATGGGACCTTTACATACAGACTCTTTTCTTGGAAAAAAGTGGCTGTCAAAATGGTGTTCACCCTCCTTCCACCTTTCCCATTTGTTCTTCCCAGCTATCCCCTTCTTCCTCATCTTGTGCTCTCCAAAGTGGCTGGACCATTGAGGAATAAATACAAACCTCATAGCTCATGCTGTAACTGTGCTCTTAGTACAGGAATGTTCCTGTATGCTTCCTGTCCTAGCCCTAGCCACTATATTACAGTCCTTATCCCTCCACAAACAGTAAGCCCTGTGTCCATTTGTTTGTCTCCCCAGGATCTAGCACAGTGACTTGCACATGCCCACTGTAGATATTTGTTCCTGAATGAATAAATCAGGGTGTGAGTCTGAGTTCTAGCCTCCAATATATATGTTCAGAGATCTTACACTTTGCCAAATTCTAATGACTGACCAGAGTACTCCAAACATAGCAGCCTTTTCTAATCCCTGCTCTGAGAAGACTGGTCTTGCTTTCCCTGTGCGCATGAGTCTGGATCTTCAGCCTGTTTTTGTGGTGGTTAAGAGACTCTGGAGTCAGATTGTCTGGTTCAAATCCTGGCCTTATCACCTACCAGTGATGTGATCTTAGGCAAGTTACCTATCCTGTCTGTCTCATTTTCCTTGTAAGTAAAATGAGGATAATGATAGTACCTACCTCACAGTGTTAACATATATGAAACATTTATAACAATGCCTGCCTATGGTAATGTTTCCTATGGTGATGATGGTGCAATCTTCAGTTTCGTATCTAAGGAAGTTGTCATATAACCCCTGCCCCTTTTTTTTACACCATTTTCCATTCTAATATTTGCAGCTTTTTAGTGTAGGATGATCCATCTATCTTAGAATGAACACTAGTTTTGTTGTGATCCCAGCTTAGGTTTGTTTAACAAAGAATTTGCTTTAAAACCCCTTTTTCCCCCTCTTCTTCTTTTCATAGAGTTTAATTTTCAAATAAATGTTTTTGCTTTGTTTTATTTTAAGGAAAAAAGGAAAGATGATAGATTTTTCACCATAAGCTTGTGGCCAGGCTTATAGTGGAGCCTTCCTCCAAACAGTGCTCTCTCCCTTTGGCTTTCCCGTTAAGGTCTAGCTTTGACATCAGGAACAGCTCTGCCATTTAATCATGTGGTCTTGGGAAAAATAGTTATCCTTTTAGAAGTTTGGTGTTCCTTTGTTTAATATCTACATCATAAGGTTATAATAAAGATTAAATGAAATAATGTATGCAGAATTTTAGCTCAATGCCCAGCATATGACAGGTGCTCAATAAATGGTGTTTTTTATTATCATTGCTATTTTTATTAGAGATTGGGATTAGAGGTGGGATGACTATCCCTTGGAATTCTCCTGTAGATTGTTTAAGACAAATGAAGTTTTTACCAAAGGGTGGGAATGAAAATCTTAGGGTTATTATATTACTGATTATTTTTCTTTATCTGCTTTGCAAAGGTTTTAATTTTTCCTCCTCTGGAAGAGAAGATGTAGATGTGAGAACATTAGGAAATGGTAAGATTGCAATAGCATCACTTGACTAGAGCTAACTTTCAGACTATCACCCTTCTCAGACAGCAGGTTCACTGTAGTCGCTTAGTTAAAACCAAAGTGGGCAGAGCCCAGAGCTTCTCCCAGTGAGGAAGCTTTGTGGATTATGGAGCTACCTTTATAAATTATATGATTATGTCTTAACAGGATTCATTTCTTAAGAGGCCATCCTTATTGCATACCTATAGGTTCTAAGGGACTTTTATGTGCATTAACAAGACAGTGCCTGAGTTTTTCCAAAAGTTTGCTTATTAATTGTTCCATTTGATAACATTTCAGCAGTACCAGTATAGTTTTCAAAATGCACATCTTCATTTAAAAAGCGATTCTGCTCTCTTAGCCTCTATTTCTCTCATTTTACATTGTTGCATTACAAAAAAGATGATGAGAGTTAATCCTGAGCTTGAGCTTTATAGTCCCTTCCCTTTATGGAATCATAGCTTTTCCGTTTCACTAGTGGATTTGGCTTAGGAGAATGGATTTCAGCCTGGTATACCGGGGCATTGCCATGTGTGATAACATTACCTTAGTGTAATCAGGTCAATTAGCAGTTGTTTGGATTTTATTTTGTAATTAACACAGTCTTGTTCATGGACCTTTGGGAAAACAGTCATTTTCACATATTGCCTGTACTGGGGTTTAGCAGCCCCCAAAAAGCCCCTTGATTCTTTCACACATCCTTCCCTCTCCCAGATGTAGTCATGTCTATAAACTTTCAGTCCTCTAGAGCTCAACTCGTTTTTTCACACCTCCTAACCCTCTTGCATTAGCCCAAATGTTAACTCCATCAACACGTTTCTGTTTCATGACGGGTGTGTGCTGCCAGGAAGGCCCTTTGCAATTGAGCTGGTGAATCCTCATAGAGTACATTTCACTTCACAAGAAATTAAGGAACTTCAGCAGGTAAACCACTTCATGACATGGAAATTGTCATGTTTCTGCAGCTCTATAACCGAACTAGAATTGCTAATTGTTTTTCCTTTTCTGCTACTACAGAAAATTAATAATTCATCTAACAAAATCCAAGTCCGTGACTTGCAGCTTGTCACAAGGTAAGGGTGGACTCCCTGGAGCTGATCTCAAAAGGGAAGTTTTGGTTGTAGATCATTTATCTGTTAAGGGAATTGTATCCAGAATATATAAAGAACTCTTACAACTCAATAATAAGAAAACAACCCAATTAAAAATGAAGGAGATGATTAAGTGGACATTTCTCCGAAGAGGACATACAATTAATGCATGAATACATGAAAAAAATGTTCAGTATCATTTGCCATTGGGGAAGGGTAAATCAAAACCTCAGTGATAGCTCACTGTACCCTCACTAGGATGGCTATAATCAAAAAGACAAAAAAAACAAATGTTGGCAAAGATGTGGAGAAATCGGAACCCTCATATATTGCTGTGGGATTGTAAGCGTGGCCACTTTGAAAGACAGTTCGGCAGTTTCTCAGAAGGTTAAACATAGAGTTACCATTATGACCCAGCAGTACCACTTCTAGATATATACCCAAGAGAAATGAAAGTGTACATCCACACAAAGACTTCTACATGAATGTTCAAAGTAGCATTATTCATAATACCAAAAAAGTAGAAACAACCCAAATGTCCACGGATAATATATGGTATCTCCATACAATGGAATATTATTCAGTAATAAAAAGGAAAAAAGTACTGACTGATATATGCTCCAACATGGATGAACCTTGAAAACATGAAGTGAAAGAAGCCAGAGACCACACACCACATATTGTATGATTCTATTTTATATGAAATATTCAGAGTAGGGAAATCTGTAGAGATAGAAAGTCAATTAATGGTGCCAAAGGCTGGGGGAAACAGGGCATGGGAAGTGACTGCAAATAGGTATGGAGTTTCTTTTTTGGGGTGATGAAGTATTCTAAAATTAGTTTGTGGTCATAGCCACACAACTCTGTAAACATGCTAGAAATCACTGAATCGTACAATTAAAATGGGAATTGTATATAAATTTTATCTGAATAAAGCTATTTTTAAAGAAAGGGAAGTTTGGGGCAAGGCTTGTGTGTATTCTGTGTATTTAGATAAACTTCCTTTTATTGTTTTTGTTTAGAGAGGCAATAGGACATATGAAAGAAGGCGAAGAAGAAAAGACCAAGTCCTATAGTGCCTTAATATGGACAAATAAAGCCATACAGAAGAAAGACATTGAATTCCTAAATGGCATAAAGGTAGCTAAGTGCTCTAACTCTTTTTATTTTATTTTTCGATTGCCTATAAAAGAGTCCTTTCACTTTTAGTTTATTACTAGCAAGTCATAGAGCATGGGCTTTGGGGAATGTGAGACCTGCTTTCAAATCCTGGCTTTGCCATTTGCTGGTTGAATGACTGGGCATTTCATTGAGCCTGTTTGAGAGACAGCATTGCTAGTGATGAAGAGCCTGCCTCTGGGCACAGATTTCTTGGATGCAAATCCTGGATCTGCCTTTCATAGTTGTGTGACTTTGGACAAGTTGCTTATCCTCTTTATGCTTCAGTTTTTTCATCTATAAAATTAGTTAGAATAATGAAATGAGTTTAGTCATATCAAGCACTTAGAACAGTATCTGGCACATAGAAAACCTCAGCAATGCTATTATTATATTTGGCCATCTGTAGAAAGGAAATACAAAATAGAATTGACCTAATAGGACTGATGCTAAGATTAAGTGCATAAATAAAACATATTATAAATTTTTAAGAAGCATAGTATATGTAAAGCACAAATATTTTGGCACGTGCTGGATTTTCCTTCACATGAGCATATCACTGTAGAGGGTCTGCCTATTCATTTGCATATTTCTTCCCACCTGTCCCTGACTCTTCCTGTAACGATAATTTACTCTCAAATGTAAGGAATGAGCATAAATGGGCACAGAGATGTGTACAGTCATCACATCATTTAAATGGGCAATATTTTGTAATAATTTAGATGACCTACAAGAGGAGAATGGCTTAATCTTACCGTTTATCTGTATGATGAGCTATTGCTAGCCAGTTGTTAGAAATTATGTAGTAGATGACTATTTATTAACAAAGGAAAATGTTCATGATAGATGCTAAGGGGGAAGAAAACAAGCTATAAAGAGTATATAGAGGGGGATACATTGTGATTTAAACACACACAAGTGTGTGTTTGTGTATACACATATATATGACTATGTAGAAAACAAATTGTAGGGCAAAAGATACCATAAATAGGATTTATACTTATGAAAAATAGACAAAGGATATGAATAAGCTGAAAACGAGCAACTCCAAATGGCCAAGAATCATCTGAATAGATGTTCCACTTCTGGATTGAAGTAACAATAAGACCTCACTTTAGTCCTCTGAGACTAGTAACACCTACTGGGTGGCATGGAGGAGAAAGCTAGTTGCATACTTTGTCAGTAGAAATATAAAGTATTTATTAGCCTTTTTGGAAAACAACGTAATGATGACTGTAAAAATTAAAAATATACTGGTCTTCTACCCAACACTTTTACTACTGGTAATCTATCCGGAAGAAATAAAACTCCATTGCATAAGTATATGTGCACAAAGATGTTTACTTTATTCAAAGCAGCAAAATCAACAGCACAACTAGGAACAAAGTGAATTTCCTTCAAAAAGGAAAGGGAAGAACAAGCTGGCATCTTATAAAGCTATTTAAAAAAAAAAAAAACTAAAACAGCATGTGATCCCGTTTAATTTATGTTATTGTATGTATATATACCTAAAATCGTTGGAAAAAAGGATAGAGGTAGGTCTACAGCTATGACTTACAGAAACACCCATGACGTTATGAGAAAGAAAGTGAAGTGCAGAATCATGTTTATAGTATAAGTGTCTTGGTGAAAGCATAGGAGTCATTCACCGGCTTAGACAAGTTCATCTCTAACCCTGGGGGTGGACTAGATCACCCCCAGAGGGCCTCCAGGTTTCAGGTTCTGTGATTTTGTATCAAAAGCTATTGGCTTTTGGCCCATTATCTGGGGCCTTTAGGATGATAGTTTAACTCTAGACAGGTATCTTTAAGATTACAAAACAAAAATTTTTTTTTAAAAGACTTTATTTATTTGACAGAGAGAGACACAGCAAGAGAGGGAACACAAGCAGAGGGAGTGGGAGAGGGAGAAGCAGGCTTCCCGCCAAGCAGGGGGCCTGATGTGGGGCTCAATCCCAGGACCCTGAGATCATGACCTGAGCTGAAGGCAGACGCTTGACGACTGAGCCACCCAGGCGCCCCGCAAAACAAATTTCTAAACCTCTTTTCCATCAGGTGTACAAGTCATTCAGAATGCTGGGGGGAAAATTAACTCATTTTAAAAATAGATTCAGGGGCACCTGGATGGCTCAGTTGGTAGAGCATGTGACTCTTGATCTTGGGGTCATGAGTTCAAGCCCCACATTGGGTGTGGAGCCTACTTAAAAAAAAATAGATTTATCATCTGGAGGTAGCTATATTCAGAGCTAATTCAGAAATAATGCTGAATAATGCTGAAAGATGATTTTTGGAGGTACAGAGTAAGCAGTGAAAGGGTCTCTTTTAATGGTTCACAGCCCAAATAGACTGATGGGACTAGCTGACTTCTAATAATTTTTTGTGTTGGGTTAAGACTATTTTCAAATATTCCTATTGTCATCAAAAATACAAAAACTGAGTTACTGTCCCATTTTGAGAAAGTCACTTCAAATTTACTACGTGTCTCTTCTTTTTTAAGGGCAACCTACTTCTAAGGAAAAAAAAACCTTTTGTGTATATGTATATGTGTTTCTGAAAATTCAGCAGAATGGGGCCAGCAGAGTGCGTTGTTAGAGTAAATGGTTTCCTTTTGTCTACTGAAAGCAAGCAGACACAAAACACACACAGGAGTGTGTGGTGATCAAGCGTTATGTTGGAAGTCCAGTGGTGGGTCTACCAGCTCAGTTAGTACTTCCATTGACTAGTTCATGGTTTGCAGTCCTGGGAGTGAGTAGCAAGAAAGGAAACAGGGAGAAGAGCACTCCTTGGTCATTCATTTGAAGCCAGCTATTTCTGTATTCTACAGTGGAGGCCATATCTGTACAGATTCCTTAACAGTTCAGCCTTGTCCTTTTTTTGTCTTTTTGGCCGGAGAAATGTCAAACCTTATGGAGACAGCCTATCTCAGCAGAACAAAGTGCTTCTAAAATCAAAGCATTAGAGAATCATAAAACCCATGAATTAGGAGGGGCCATTGACTCACTGCTATGATCAAAACAGTCACACCATTTCCAGTATAGTCTTTGTCAGAACTTGCTCTTTCTTTCTTGGTGGAGAACTTGATAGAGGGGAGACCAGACAGAAATCCTTCTCTTCTTAGCATGGCTTCAGGCACTCCCAAATCATGTAAATTAGGAAGGAGTTGTTCCAACAAGAAATGGCAGAAGATTCAAAGTTCTTATGAACCTACATTTCTCGTTATGCCCAGTATCTATTTTTAAAACTTGGAATTAGTTGACCTTCTACAATATTAATCTCTATTTCTTGATTTATATCTTGTGACAAAAGGAAATCTCTAATTATAACAAGCCCGTGCCCCTAAAAAAAAATCTGAATTGTAAAAAAGGCATGCAGTATTATTATTCTCAAGTAATTTGAACTGGGCTTACAAATACTGAGAGGTCCTGGTTTATTGCACACACTTCTTTGTAATTATTATATTGAAACACTACCCTGAACAGTGATGCAACTGTTAATTTTCCAGATATATCTTTTCATACAACAACAACAAAATAACCTTGTACGTAGGTGTATGGTTGTCCTTAAAACATGCACACTGCCCGTACACACCAGTGATGCTGAGGTCTCACCTTCTGCAAATAGCCATTTCTCACCTCAGCTCTGTTAGATCATCTGTTGGGTTGCTGGGGGGTGGGCCTGGGTGGGTAAGAATAGGTCTTCTAGAAGAGCTCTGTTAAAGTAAAGAACAGACTAGAACTCCAGGGTCCTGCTCAATTCAATTAATTGATTAAATATTAGAGCAAAAGAGACCTTGGGGATCATTTACTTCAAAGCCTTTTTTAAAAATGGCATACTGGGACCCAGTAAGTGAGTAACTGTGGACGAGGTTATGAAAAGTTCCACAGAGCCTGAACCTTAGGGCATACAATTTATTATAGTATTAGTATCTACCCTGACAGTGATAGATGAGGTCCTCCGAAGAAAACATCTGTGGTGGGCCAAGGATGACAGAGGAGGTGTTGAGACAGGCTTCCTGGGCAGCAAAGCTGACTCCATGGTTGTGTAACACATCCTCCTCTAGGACTTAAAGATCGACCAGAAAACACCTCTGCGGGTCCTTCACCGGAGGCCCCTGGCTGTGAGAACTCGCATCATTCACTCCATGGAGACATGCTATGTGGATGAACATCATTTCCACCTCTATCTGAAGACTCAAGCTGGAACGTATCCTTTCGCCTTCCGCATAGCAATCCTCTAACCCTGTCGGAAGAGTTCACGCTGCCCTAGAAAATAGGTGCAACTTGATCCAGGAACAATTAGGGTAAGGATTAGGTTGGGGAAGAGTCCTTTTTTTGGGGGGGGGGAGGGTTCCCATCTAATTTGTATCTTTCAAAATGACATTTTAAACCGCGAGGCGGCAGCCGGTAGAGTGTGAACTTTCAAATAGTGTGTCACACAATTCTGCCTACCTAGTAAGTACTCAGGAAACAGTTCTGATTGATTCATTTATTGATTTGTGTCTTTATACATTCTGCAAGTCACATTTTCATAACCACACTTGGGTTCTTTCAGCGTTTTGAGCATTTGCCCCAAATCACTAAACACTGATAGTAGATGGGAGTGGCCCTACTTTCATACTGGTCTTCACTTTATTTGGCCACTGGCCCAAAACAAGAGAATAGTCCAAAAATGATCACTTATTCATATGGTACCCTGTTTTGTGTGGTTTTGTATCCGTTCTGAGTTGTTAGTTAAAATACATCAGGGAGTTGCCAGAGTCCTAGCTCTAGTTTATTTTTCAAAAGTGCTCCTAATATTTGTTTGTTTCTTGGTTTTATATTATTTAGTGATCCAATAGCATGAAGTGGTAAGATACCTAATATAAAACTAATGATATATTTATGGGTATAAGGCAAAAAATGTCATTTTAATCCCCAAGTAGCATTCACACCATGTTGCTGTAGTCTGTTTCTCCTTTTCCATCAACCTCCTCTCTCTTCCTCCCCAACCCGACACCACTCCACCCCATCCTATCCCAGAAGTGACCAGGATTTGCTAAGCTGAAATAGGTAGATGTTATTTACTCTTAAAATCTCTTACATTTTTAGTTCGGATCAAGGGATGATCTGTTTAGACCACAGTGGGCAGACCTTTATAGCTTTGTTGTTTGGAATATATGTGCCTACTATAGATGGAATGTGGATGGAATTTCAAAGAAATCACAGATTTTTAAAAAATCTTTTTACCTAATTCCAGCTTTTATTTTAGAGTGCTAAGGTGAAATGCAGTGGTCTTTTGAAGAAACTAATCTTTTCAATCTTATTAAAACATTCTTAGGACCAGGCATGTATATGTTACTTAACGGGCTTAGCCAAGAAAAACCGTCTGCTAAAACTTTAGATACCATGTGGTTATACACAGAAGTATGCGAATTTTTCACATATATTGCTCGGTATGCTGAACTAGTTCATTTGACGTACACCTCATCCTTCTGGATATGAATAAGAATTCTGGGCCTTTTAACTGGTTGTTCTGGGGCTTTTTGGTCATCTCCCCTCATCGTTGCTACTCAGAAGTAGCATTCTCGAAAGAAAAAGACAATTGTTGAGTAAGTATGAGTTCAGCAAAGAAGGCAGTTACTAGATACATGTCTTAAGCTTGAGTTAAAACATTTGGTGAAAGTAGAGTGAATACACTTTCAGAAAGTGAGGAGGACATAATATCAGCATATTCATGGTGTAAGTTTTTTATTTATCATCTGAGAATAAACTTATTTTTCCTATTAAAATTATATTAAATTTTTATACTAAGTGCCAGTTTATAGAACACAACATAATGCTGAATGATTTTTTACTGAATGCTAGCAAAATTATGTCTCTCAGATAACTATTTTCAAGGCTGTAGTAGAGTCCTATGTAAGGAAAGTTAATGTAATCTTAATAAGTAATTCTAGGATTGGCCATTGACATCAAAATTTGAAGACCTTATGAAGGAAACATGAAATCGCCCCTTTCAAAAGACTTAATTCTCTTGTTAACCATGTAAAAGTTGCAAACAGCTAAAACTTGGGTCCTTTGATAATCCTTCTGAAGAGCCTTTATCAGCGACTAAATTAATATTTTTTTTTTTTTAAAGATTTTATGTATTTATTTGACAGAGAGAGAGAGAGAGGCAGCGAGAGAGGGAACACAAACAGGGGGAGTGGGGGAGGGAGAAGCAGACTCCCCGCCAAACAGGGAGCCAGATGTGGGCTCGACCCCAGGACCCTGGGATCATGACCTGAGCCGAAGGCAGACGCTTAACGACTGAGCCACCCAGGCGCCCCTAAATTAATATTTTCATTGTCCTTCCCATCCTACTGCTATTGTGTCACTGGGTCACATTACCAGGAAAGCCATCATCGTGTGACCCTGTGGAAACCTATCTTCTGGCAGATGTTAGCTGCCATCATTGAAAAATGGGACCAAAAAGATGACAAATGGAATTTGTGGCAAAGAAAAAATAGCGAAGGTTGTTTTGTTTTGTTTTGGTTAGCATTGAAGTACAGTTCATTTTAAAAATCCATATCCAGGGTCGCCTGGTTGGTTCAGGCAGTGGAGTGTGGGACTTTTGATCTCGGGTTGTGGGTTTGAGCCCCACGTTGGATGTAGAGATTACTTAAAAATTTAAAAAAAGATCTTTTGTATTTCAATTTTTTACTTAAATTCTAGTGAGTTAAAAATCTTAAAAAAAAAAAAAATTAAAAAAAAAAATCCATATCCAAACCTTGGCACTTGGAGATGAGCTAGAGAAAAAAGAAAGTCATGACTTTTGGGAAGTTTGATGTAAACACAGATGCCAAGTCCTGCTGTTAGCTGCCAGGCTGGTAGGAACCAGTTTGCCAAAGCTTATTTTCTAAGATACACATCGTGGGTCACAGCTCAGAAATAACCTCTCCCTTGTAACATTTCTGCTTTTGTCTGTCATTTCCCTTTCACCTATCAAATCTCACCAAACAGTTAGTGCTGCATAGCTATCTCCATTGTTTCCTTAAACAAACCCCAGCTACATTAAAGAGTTTGTGCATGGAGACTTTGGGAGAACCAAGCCGAACATTGGCTCTCTAATGAATGTGACTGCAGACATTCTTGAGCTGGATGTTGAGGTAAACCATTTTATTGTGGAAGTACCCATTTGTACATTGAATTCAGCCAAGGTTATGCTTTTGGGGGAGGGGGGTGGGCATTAAGCCAAATAGGTATCTATCTCTATTCACCTTAACAGGTATTTGAAAATGGTCAAAATCTCACAGTAGCATTGTATTGCAGGGAGGGACTGTCTTTGGAATTTTTATCTTTTTAAAAAATACAAGATCTCATTTATGATCCTTGCAAATATATAGCTAATTTACATGGGGCATGAGGTCTTAAACCCTTAAATGGAGCAAGGAAATGAAACTTAAGAGCCCTTCATATGTCCTTTGGACTCCACAGAGTTCATTCCCATACCTATTTTGTTTTATAAAAAATTTAAGGCAGACTACTCAGAAACATACATTCAGGACAGGTATAGAAAATGGGATGAGCCAGTGGTTATTAATAAAAGCAGTTGTATAAGGGACCCCTATGATGTGGTACAAATTTTCTGCTCTTAGAGTCTGAATTGAAACAAGGTTAAATTCTTAAGTATTTATAAGAGTGGACTGAATAGGTCCTTCCGGCAGTTCTCCATAAATATATTTTCTCATTTGAGCATCAGAAAGGTACTGAGTCACAACTGTGCTCCTTGACAAATACCTGATGAAGAATGGGGTCCCTCTCCCGTGCCTCCCTACCAGCCAAAAAAAATATTAGGAGACTAGCATTTTGCACTTGGGATTAATATCAGTTATCAAAAGAAGTGGGTATAGTTGCCTCGTGTGCAGACAGCTATGGTGATCACATATCACTGGAGCATTATCAGCTTACTGGTGATTCTCGTGAGTGCTTTCAGCGAGATTTCATACAGCTCCTGCAGTACGGCCACCGACAGCACTTTCAAGGTTGCAGGGAGCCTTCTCAGAGGGACTGTTATTTTGAGGAAGACAACCTTCTGTTAAAGAAAATCTCACCTGCATTCATCTTCTTTGATCTTAATTCTCAGAACAACTTAGGAATGTCAAGAGTCACGGGCCAATGTTCCTCATCCCTGTCTGTCCATCGGGAATCACCTGTAGGGCTTTTTAAACCTCCCCTGCTTTCAACACATACAAGACTATGTGACCTGCAATGTTTAGTTTTCAGGCATGAGAAACAACCCATTAGCTTATATATGGGTGTTCAGTATGTGGCCATGTTCTGAAATAGAACCAAAATATCTTCTTGGGATTTCTAAAAGATACACATGTACACACACAATAGTTATTTGGGCTTTTCTAATAAAATTTTTCTGATTCTGGCAGTGACTCATAGATTAATTCAAAAAATCACTTGTGGTAAAGCATTTTGGGTTTTAAAATTTAAGTCTCAAAAAAACCCGTAACAAGACATGGGCACAGTGGACTTTTTTAAACTTCTCAAATTAGGCCCTCTAGGGTAGTTAAACTACTTCTAAAGCCTAGGACATGATTGTTTTATGTGGAGAAAAAAAATAGTCTGCTACTGTAATTTCATTATGACTTAAATCAAGGTTTTGTTCTAGAAGAGCCAAACCAAGTGAGTAGAGATAAACTGATTTTAAAAGAAACAAAAATTCTGAAATGATACACAATGATCATTTATCCTTTTCTAGTTCTTTCATACTCATTTATTTCTCATTTGGTTGCTAAGTTACAAATAACACCGTAAGTGAATAGACTACTTGAGTGCTTGTTAAATTCAAGATGGGAAAATGAAAATGATCTGAAGAATAAAAGTTGCTGAGACTTCTGAGGGAAAGTTGGTGTTGCTCCCTGAATTTCTTTCTTTACCCATAAATAACATTTACAAAATTTAGATGTACCCTAGTCTCTTATTGGCCAAAGGTACAATTAATTTAACTGGCTGAGTAACCAAATACTCTGTGAATTCAGAAACAGACCTTGGGCCCAAGAATCTCAAGGCCTAGTTATGGATTTTAGACTGTTGAATTGTGGTATTCAATGACTTTTCTTCAAATGAAGCTTCTGCTGCTGCCTTATATTAAAACTATTAAGTTTATGCAGCATTACCAGCAAATGCTTACTGGAACATTAATATGTTTTCATGTCTTGTTTTCTTCCTTCTAGTCTGTAGATGTTGACTGGCCCCCTGCTCTGGATGACTAGCTTTCAAATTTGGACACACAGAGTAGGGTTTTCGTGGCATGATGTGGACCTCCATTCAGCATACACTGTATAATGGCTCTTTACTCACCATTACAGTGTCTTGGAAACCATTTGGATCATGTTGATCTATGTATTTTAAAATTTGTTGTAACATCTCAGGATCTATGTATGTGTATATTTTGTGTTAAATGTTCTAAGGATGTCTTACGATTTTTCTTGTTCCCTCTCCAACCCCTACATGCCAGACTATGAATAATGAAAACATTCTCTTAATTCTTTCATTTAGAGAAGTACACAAACAGGATATGTTCTCTGATAATCTGAGAAGCTATAATTTCTTTTAGCAAAATTTCCCTCCACAAGACATACCACCTTCAAAATCATGTTCTAAATTTTAAAAATGATCTTGATAAAAGTTATAGCTAGATTTATACAGCACAGTATCCTATAATGTTCTAAGATATCAAATGCAAATCTAACATCATTAATATTTTTCCCAGTTTTAATCAAGCTATTACCCACAGAAGTACTTTTTGTATAATCTGTCACAAATCTTAATGACTTCAAGTTACTATTTTGACGACTTAAAAATATCAGTATGTTTCCTGGGGAGGGAAAGTGAAACCTTAGGAATTGAGGCATACCCTGTTAAGAGACTTCCATAAATCTTTTAAATAAGGAGACACAAGTGCCTTCAGTAACTTCAAACCCAGGGATAAGATTTTGAAAAATTAAGATTGCTAAACAATCTGCTATTATACCAGAGTGCTTCAATATATTATCCAATTTCAAACATCTTCATCAAGTGGATAGGATATTATCGTTTCCATTTTATAAATATGAAACCAAAGAATGAAAGTTAAATGATTTATCTAAAATTTTACTTCCATATCAGGGGCTAAAACTGAAGTTTCCTGGTCTCTAGGCTCCTTTCTTAATAACTCTTGTTATTGAGCACCCACTGTGTGAAGGAGGCACCTGAGAATGTCATTTAAATGCACTAACCCAAAAATAATAATAATTAAAATAAACAAATGCACTAACCATCAGAAATGACTTTTGGAATTTAGAAACCAAATCAAGGAGCTTGCCAAAAAATAGCCCAAGTATATTTCATATGAACTTCCATGATTACCATTTGTTAATAAATTAATCATCAGTTGGTACTATGAAGAAGGAAAAATGAAATAAGCTAAACCTAAAGAAAATAAAATAGATGGGTCATTAAGAGAAACGTTTCAGCAATCTCATTAAAATTTGATTTAAGTAGTAATTTCTATCACCCTGATTCAACTATCTGAGAGCTTATTTTAGAACACATGTGACTTGGATAGTATTGGATGATTGTTTCCCATCTCTTCATTAAACATACTTCATAGATACCAAGATGTATTATTCATTTTAGAAATCAGGAAAATTATTTAATTGACATGAAGAAGTTTCATATGTGAATACTAGCAAATAATTGTTTCACTATTTTCAATGCCAGAAAATAAGAAAGGGATAATAGAAATAAACTTCTGATAAACAGGTAAGAACTTTTGTGTGAATGTTTCTCTGTTTCTGGGGAAGTTTTGCTACAAAAAAGATTTAAATAATTTGGGAGATAGTCTTTTGCATGTTTCTTTTTAGCACAGCTTTGAATTTAGTGGAATCTGCAAAATGGAAAAATTAAGAACCTCCTTAATAGAAGATTTCTATTTCTTAAATTTCTATTCCTGACATTATGCAAAATTTCAAGCAAAAAGTAAACATTAGCTGTATATACTTTACTTATTCCATATGTTCATATATTATGAGACACAGGTTGTTAAAAATCAGTGTAGGTCTGTTTTATGCAAGAACTGGGAACATTAATGAAAGTACTATAGGTTCACTTTTGCCGATATAAAATTATTTTAAAATTAGTTTTGTGATCTCTTCTCATGGCTTTATTTTTTAATTTTTTTTCTTTTCAAATTTTTATTTAAATTCTAGTAACATATAGTGTAATATTGGTTTCAGGAGTAGAATTTAGTGATTCATCACTTAACAAAAAACATCCAGTGCTCATCATAACAACTGACCTCCTTAATATCCATTCATAGCTTTTTTTTTCAAAATTTTATTTAAATTCTAGTTAAATCTAATAACACTTAGAGAAAGGGCCCTTTTTTACTTCTTAGTATTTCTTTGTCCCAAATATAGTCTGTGATTTAGTTTAGGAAAAACATCAACTCAACTCTGAATACCTGGAAAAGTTAGAAATAAGGAAAGGATGGAGAGGAAGGAAGGAAGGGAAGAATTTACCAAGTAAGCAAGTAAGATAACTGGTTACATTAACAAGTTATATGAAATAAACTTAGAAGTTAAATTTCCATTTCTAAAGAGAAAAACATCTTACTTAGGCTGATCTTTTCTTTTGAAGCTTTATTCTTGATTTTTAAGCCCATATAAAAGAATGAACTTTGATGCACAGTTTTCTGATTTTTAAAACTGGTGCCCTTTTGGTGCCTGGGTGGCTCAGTCAGGTAAATGTCTGACTTTTGATCTCAGCTCAGGTCTTGATCTCAGGGTAGAGTTCAAGCCCCATCTTTTTTTTTAATGGTATTTTTTTTATTATGGAAAATACTGTTTTTATGATATTCATTTAATTTTTTTCATCTTGAAATAATTTCAAACTTATAGGAAAGCTGCAGGAAGTACAAAGGACCTCCACTCCCCCAAACCATTGAGCCGGTGATGTTCCATCACCCTGAATACTTTAGCGTATAATTTCTACAAACAAGGACATTCTTCTACTTCACCACAATAGAACTATCAATTCAGGAAGTTAACATGGATATTACAACCATGTAATCCACAGAGCCCACTCAAGTCTCACACCAGCTGTCCCAACAGGGACTTCCACAGGCAGGGGATCACCCTTTGCACATAACTGTTATGTCTCTTTATAGTCTCCACCAATCTGAAACAGTTCATCTTTCCTTGGCTTTCATTATTTTAACATTTTTGAAGGTTTCAGGTCAGTTATTTTGTAGATTACTCTTCAATTTGGGTTTGCCTGGTATTTCCTTATTATTAGATTCAGGCTGTACCTTTCTAGCAAGAATACCACGTAAGAGATACTAACTTCTTGCATCTTATCAGTGTCATACAATTTTGATTTGTGCAGTTACTGATGACTGGATTTTAATCAGTTAATGAAGGTTGTGTCTGCCAAGCTCCTCTACTTTTATTCTTTTTCCCTTTAATTAATACGTATCTTGTAAGGAGACCATCAAACATTCATCCACTAGTTTTAGCATTTACTGAAGATTTGTCAAAAACTGATCTAATTCCACCATTTCTTTTACATTTGTTGGTTAGCATTCCACTGAAAAGTAGAACTTTCCCTTCTTGTGGATTTGTGGGTTCCTATTTTGTTCGATAGGTTATAATTTGTTACTAACAAATGCAAACGCACGCACACACACGTGCACGCACACACACAGTATGTTTCTTTACATATATTGAAAATTGGGAGTTGTGTACCAGTACTTCCAATTCCAACCTTATTCTAGTTTTCTCCCTTTTTTATTTGTAATACCTTTCTCTGACAAAATCTGGCTCCCATTAGCCTTAATATATTTACTTGTAGATCAGTCCCCCTCATAAAAACCTCTTGCTGCATCCTTATTCCAGATCCCTGACAGTCCTCTCCATACTACTACCCTCAAATGTTCTCCTCAGGCTTCACCCTGTATCCCACACTGGGCCCCACCTTCGCCCTCTGTGGCAGTACCTACCTCAGAATAAGCTCAGAATAAGCGAATGACATTTGTCCTGAATTATACAGGAAGGGAGACAGGCAGGAAATAAATCAGGAAGGCAGAAAATGAAAACCTTTTAAAAATGCATTTTAGTACTCTACAAAAATTATAATTTCAAAGGACAGTTACATATTCAGGTATATTCAGCTATAGCTTTCCATAAAAATGCATGTTTCTAAGCAACCAAACTACCTTTCCCAAGGAAGATGCTATAAATAACAAAATCTCACCAATATTTTTAAAGTCAAATCACAACAAAATTTTAAGAATTTTAGTTTTTCCATTTATTATATTACCACACAAAAAAAAATCACTGTAAACAAAGATATTACAAAGGTAATAAAATATTATGTACAACAAAAAGGATTTTGACACTTTACAAATGATTGCATCCTTTTAACACATTTAACATTAAATAATTTGAGAACTTTAAAAAAACTTTTTTCAGTACCTCTAAATTTATTATAGTTACTAAGAAGCATATAAAAATACTTAGCACAGTAAAAAACAGGACAGTGCCATTCTGTAGGGTTCTGAATTCATCAGTTAACAGTATTTTTCAGTACATTCTTTTAAAACATAAGTCATCTCTGAAGGGTTCATCTGGTCTGAACCATGACCCCAATGAAGCCTCCTGAGAGACTTCTAGACACAGATCCCCAAATACTCCATCTTACCTATTTCTTACTACATTTTAGGCAAAGCTATACTGTTTTGATTAGATAATAAAGAAGAAAAATAGGTAAGATGTTTACTTTTATCAAAAACTTTTATTTTATTTACTCTGCTGATATCTCTGAAAACTCGATTTACTGAAGCACCAACATTATTTACTAATTATTGTGTATTACTACTCACACATAGGTGTTTAATGAAAATTTTAAAATTCTTTAAATTTTTGAGAAGTCCAGTAGTAAACTGAAGTTTTGGAAACAAGTGATAAGTGACAAATGATAAATTCTACCCTCTTTAAATAGGTCATTACTAGCAGGTGGTATTTTTTCCTAAAGCCATAGACATTTAAAATAGAAAAATACTTAGAAAATCTTTAGAAGAAATAATTGTTTAAACATTTCATCTGTGTTTTGTTTATTAGTGATGGCAGTGGGGACACAATGGGGGCTTTTTGATCTCTACTTTTGTATGCATGAAAAAAGTTATAATTACTTTTGAGATTCAGTCTTATTCACCGATTTTAAGTTTGTGCTTTAAATTCTAAGATGTATTAGTTAAACTATTAATTTGACTGAGTCTTAGACAAAGGCGTAAAATTGGATATAGACAAACCACACATTTATCTCTGATTAGTTGCCTACTCCTGGGCTCATAATGTTAAACAGCATGATATTTTTTATTCTATGTGATACCAAAAGCATCCTAATTTTGCCCCTTTCATACTCAACCCCTGAAAACTAAACAGATCAGAAATCCTTCAGTGGCAACTTTATTAGCTATGATGAGGTTCCCTTTTAGGAAGACAGTCTCACTACCAATTCATAATCAACTTTGGCAAAGAAATTAAGGGTCCTAGAACTTCAGAACTGAAGTCATTAAATGACCTTATCTTTGCTATATAATAGAAACTGGTTCTGAAAAGAGTAAGGCCAAAAGAAGGGCCTTCAGATCTGGGCAAAACAGACAGCCACTCTAAAGAGAAACCCATCTCAGGGTTCTTACTAAATCTAATCCATAGCGATTTTTCTCACTCTGCCATGTATCAGAAGGAGTTTCTGGGCTTAGAGATTAATCAGGGCCACAGGATTACACACATATTTATTAATATTTGATTAGCACTATACTATTTACAGTTTCTTATGCATCACTTTATTTAATACAACACATCTTGTGAGGTAGGTAAGCAGGGTATTATCTGCATTTTATATCTGAAGAGAGGCCCACAAAAGGCATGGTTTGTTAGATATTGCATAACGAGTATGTGGCAGAGCTGAAGATTCAACCCAGATGTCCTGACAAAAAAAAATCCCTATTCTTGGGCGCCTGAGTGGCTCAGTGGGTTAAGCGTCTGCCTTTGGCTCAGGTCATGATCTCAGGGTTCTGAGATCGAGCCCCGCATCGGGCTCCCTGCTCAGCGGGAAGCCTCCTTATCCCTCTCCCTTCCTGCCGCTCCCCCAGCTTGCGCTCTCTCTGCCAAATAAATAAATAAAAATCTTAAAAAAAAAACAAAACTGTATTCTTTCCATTTCTCCATGCTATTTAACATCACATGGCAATTTCTTTAATCCCCTAGTATATCACTGTATGATATAACAAATTATTTGGTGGTACTGGGCAGCCTGGATCACCAATTCCAAGCCTCTCTTAACATGGACAGTCTCATTTTTTTTTTCCTGAAACATTAGGTTAAAAACTGACAGCCCAGCTGTTAGAGAAACCCAGTTACCAATTTAAAAGACCATTATGATAGCAGGTTCTGATGACAGAAATCAGAATAGTGGTTTTGAGGAGTAAGTAGATTGGCAAGGGCATAAAGAACAGAGGCAGAGTGGATAACATGGTAAAGGCATGAAGGCCTGGCAGCCTGAGAGAGTTTTCAAGGAATGCCAGCTTGTTATAGGGTTTAAGGATAATGTGGTATTATTTTTAACCAGAGCATATTGAAGATTCTTGTGGGGGAAAAGGAATGAAGGCCTATACTAAGGAAGCACTAGGAATGAAGGAGGGACTAATGCAAGACATTTTTATGAGGCAGAATTTAAAAGACTTGATAACTAAGTAGGACAGTAAAGGAGAAAAGGAATAAAACATGATTCAACGTTCCAATTAGTATCTTGTGTGGCAGGGTAAATGGTAATGCCATTAATGAAAGGAGAGAATGCAAAAGGGGGAGGCAGTTTATAAAGGCATTTGGGTAGCGTGAGAGAAAGCTGAAACTGGGCACTGATGAGGTCATCACAGGGGAAAAAAATAGCACCAAATGAGGGCTGGGGTTGAGATTCTAGAAAAAAGTCAACCTCAGAGAGGAATCTTATCTACCACAGAAAGCTTGGAGGAGTATCCAAGAAGGGAGTAGCCAATAGGAAAGAAGGTTATGGATAGGTCAGGCAGAGTAAGGACTGATAAAAAGACACTAGATTTGACAAGGAAAGTGTCTCTGGTCACTTTTCCCAGAATATCATAAGAAAACAGAGGGAGCACCTGGGTGGCTCAGTCGGTTAAATGTCTGACTCTTGATTTCGGCTCAGGTCATGATCTTGGGGTCGTGAGATGAACCCTGGGTCAGGCTCTGCACTGGGCATGCAGCCTGCTTAATATTCTCTCTCTCCCTCTCTCTCTCTGCTCTTCCTCCCACCCTCGAGAGTACACACGCCTACCACCCGCCCCCGTGCCTGCCTCTCTCAAAAAAAAGAAAAAAGAAAAAGAAAACAGTAGGAGGTGAAAGATTAATAAGCCAAAGAATGACTGGGAGCTGAGGAAATTGAAGCTGAAAGCATTTCCTGAGTCTGGATGTGAAGGAAGGAACATGAAGGTAGTAGGAAAGATTGTTGTTTCCTTTTTTTTAAGGCTAGAGAAGACGTTTATCACAGTTATACAAAGAAAACCACCACTAAACGGTGATGTGAGGATACAGAAACAAGATGGGAGAGAGCAGGGCCCAGGGTGCGCGTAGAGTGTAGAAAGGCAGAGGGGCACTTTTTCCTTGGAAACTGTGAAAACGTAAATATATTTAGAGATAGATGAGAAATAGGTTGCCATATTCTTTTTATGTTATAAAATAAATTCTATGATCAGTAAGTAGTACCTGAAAAATGAAAAAATCCATTGGAAATACTCTAAACACAGATGTAGCAGTACCTTAATTCAGCTTACATGGGGAAGGGCTGGACAAAACAACCCTGAAAGACAAGTCAGTTGCTTATTTAATGAACAAAAATCCAGTTAGATATTCTAACAGTCTGTGTTTAAGCTGGCCAGTGCTAATTAATACAAAATTATAGGATTCTGTATTTTTTTAAAAAAAAGCTCACCACCTATCAACCACTATCTGGAGATATCCTGGGTTCATTCATATTTTGAACAGAAAAGAAATGATGCCTTCCAAGTTTTTTATTCTCCCTGGTAAGTTCTTCTAAAGTATGTTATATGCTTATGGTTTTTTGTTTTTTTTTTTAAAGATTTTATTTATTTAACAGAGAGAGACACAGCGAGAGAGGGAACACAAGCAGGGGAAGTGGGAGAGGGAGAAGCAGGCTTTCCACTGAGCAGGGAGCCCAATGTGGGGCTCGATCCTAGGACCTTGAGATCATGACCTGAGCCGAAGGCAGACGCTTAACGACTGAGCCACCCAGGCGCCCTATGCTTACGGTTTTTAAAATTATATAACAAATGTTTCATTTTTAAATCATAATTTCTGAGAATTATTAATGGTACTTAGGTGTCTTTAACCTTTTTCTTCTTCTGCTTCCTAGACTATTCTAACCCCAAGTCTTATCTTGCTCTCCTTCCCATTTCCCAGGTCAGAATTTTTATTTACATGATATTCATACATTTCCCATTTTGACTGTTCCAGTAAACTTACTGGTTTGGTTGGACACTGTGTAAATGAAATGACACACTGTTTCTAGCTCAGAACATGCTTAACATTTGTGGCAGGTTCTATTTGTAAAATAGAGTAAGTCTTCAATAAGTCAGTTACTTAGCATCATGACAATTCCATCACAACTAAGATTACTGCCTAAATTCTACCATCATTTTGCTGCTGGGATTACTTTGCTTTCAGATGGTTTGGATTACCATTATTAATCCTTTGACCTGAAGGTGCATGATTCTGACATAAACCCAATGTCACATTATAAAAATCATAAGTATCTAATTAAAGCTGTTCTTTCTTTCAAAAAAAACAAAGTTCTACTAGTAGTACTTTGAACATTCAATAAATATTTACCGAATGCTTAATAATGAGGCAGACCCTCTTCTACAAACTGAGGATTCAACAAACAAAACACAAAAATTTTTACCTTTGTGAAGCTTATATCCCAGTATGGGGAAAAAAATAAAAGTAAAAAATAAATGCTTAGTAAAGGTCAGATCCTGGTAAGTGCTATGGACCAACAGAAAGGAAAGAGGACATGGAGTGCTGATGTGTATAGACTCGAGGAAGGCCTTGATCAGTGACAGTTGAGTGAATCTGAAGGATGTTAAGAAGTGAGCTATGCATGTATCTGAGAGAAAAATAGTCAAGGCAGAGGGGACACCAAGTACAAAGAGTCTGAGGCACGGATATACTTGGTGTTTTTGAAGAGAGACTATGAGGGCAGAGTGCCTGGAGCTGAATGAGGAGAAGAAAACAGTAAGAGATGAGATAGGAGATGAAGTATGAGCCTGCCAATTTTAAGGACTTTGGTCTTTACTCTGAGTGGGAATGGGGAGCCACTGAACGGTTTTGAGCAGATGAATGATACAATTTGACTTGTTTTAAAAATAATCATTCTGGCTACTTTGGAGAGAAGAGACTATAGGGCACAAGGAGGAAGATCAAGAACTCAGTTTTGGATATGTTGAGTCTGAGCTGGATTTTTGTTCATTAATTAGGTTTCTAAGTAGAAATGTCAAATAAGTAGTTTTACATACATGTGTAAGCTCCAAGTATGGAGGTCAGAGGATAGGTCTAAGCTAGGGATAAAATTTACGAACAAAGAGCACGAAATTGGACGAGATCAGAGTGAGTGAGGAAACACAAGAAAAAAGACAGGCCTAAGGAAACTTCTTCACCTTAAAGACGTGGGTGTAAAGCTAAACTCACAAGCGATTTAAAGGTAGGTATTTAAAATGGTCCAAAATGTAGAGAACTTCCCCTTCCTTGAAAGCTCACTTCACTCTCTTCTGTCCAAGTTAGATTTTTTTTTTTAAGACTTTGAGAGAGAGAGCATGCAGGTGCACACGAGTAGGGGTGGGGAAGGGAGAGGGAGAGGCAGACTCCCCGCTGGGCAGGGAGCCTGATGCAGCCGGATCCCAGGGTCCCTGGGATCATGACCAGAGCCGAAGGCAGACACTTCACTGGCTGAGCCACCCAGGGGTCCCCTGCCAAGTTAGATTCTTAAAGATTTTAAAGATTCTTGACTTATATATAAATCTAAGAAACTCCAAGAAGCCTCAGAAAACCCCTTAGGGGTCACCTTGGCCTATGGGTCTCAAAAATAATAAGGAAATCATTTTTCTAATGACACAGTCATTACAGGTTTTACCTTAAATTTGCTTAAAAGCAAATATCAGTTAATTCATTTAACTAAGAATACATTAATACAATATAAAAGAAGTCTAAAAAAGTGTATTTTGAAGAACTGGAGCCTTGCTCTCATTTTCTCCTCATTCTGTACTGGGAAAATGGGGTAGGACTCTAAAGACAGTAGTTCCATGGCACACAGTTATCGGGTCACATGTTTCAAAAAGAAGAAACAGTTTTTAAATTTCTATTTCAGAATTTCCCCTGTATGATACTTTCCAGCTTTGAATTCAATATACCCAAACAACCATTTAAGTTTTACAAGTTACCCTGAAAAAAATCAAATGCAAATGAGTCACCTAATTGCTCATTCTGCATAGCGCCAATACTAGAATACTGACTATGAACAAAACCATGACTGTCTGGATTAGTACCGTTTGATGGTCCTGCCTCATTTATCATACTGTTATCTGTGCAGTTGAAGTCAGATCTCTCAAATGCCTCCGGCTGAGGAACAAACGCAGCCGTACTGGAGCCAGCGGCTGCCGGCATGCTGGGAGAGGACATCTGATGGAGCTGTCTCAAGTCTCTCGGGTCTAACACTGAATTACATGAGGGGTTTTCGAGATTCATGCTCACAAGTCTCGGATTATCAGTCTCCCTCATGCTGTCATTACTAGGTGTTATCATATTCATAGGGCAATTCGGCAGCATGTTGCCATCAGAAATACCATATAAATCAGCTGGTGACATGGATGGTGCTTCCATTCTGCCTATGTCATTCGAATTGTTATAAATACAAGCATTAGAGGCATTCAAATCACGCTCAAGAGGCATTTCCAGATATGGCGAGATACCTTGTGGATTAGAGGAAAGTGTCCCTGTTGAAAAATCACTCAGTGGATTCGTACTGACTGTGCGCGAGGTGGGGTGGGCCCCTGACGACCAGCTGGAAGAAGCCTGAGACACCATCGAAGGTATGGGTGAAGTATGATGTGACAGTGCATTTGAGATGGACACAGGTGAGGAATAGTAGGAATCTGCTTGACTTGAAACACCGGACGTCCTGGGCATTTCTGTCAAAACTGCACCGTGAGAAAAGTTTGATTCTGTGGAGAGGAAAATGTATGTTTATAAGCTGAAATAAAAGTATAAAAAACATTATCTCTAAATTAAACTTGCATAAACACACTAATAAAAAAAATTTCCAAGCAAATTGATGTAACATTTTAGAGAAAAATATTAAATAGCACCAAAATTATTATAAGAGTCCAAAAAGCTAAATTCTGTAACACTTACTGTTTTACAAATACCTATAAAATAATTTTGGTAAGTTATTTTGGCATAGATAGCTTCATTCCAGTTAAATATGAAAATTTAGCTTCTGAGGCTCTATAAAGTGAAAAATAAATCAGAATTTCAGGGATGCCTGGCTGGCTCAGTTGGAAATCCTGATCTCGGGGTCGTGAGTTTGAGATCCAGGTTGGCCGTAGAGATTACTTAAAAAATAAAGCAATTTTTTAAAAAAATCGGAATTTCAGTTAATGGGAATCTAAATAGCCAAAATCATTTCATATTCACTACTTTTAGGAGAAAATAGAGGGATAGAAGAAATGCTCATTAGGGATGATTGAAAAATACACATAACTTGCTAAGATATATTAAGATATAACTCTAGGGGCACCTGGGTGGCTCAGCTGGCTAAGCGTTTAACTCTTGATTTCAGCTTGGGTCCTAACCTTGGGGTTGTGAAATCGAGCCTTGAGTCAGATTCCCTGCTGGGCATGGAGCCTGCTTAAGATTCTCTCTCTCCCTCTGCCCCTCCCCTCTCTCTGTCTCTCCCCATCTCTCTAAAAAAAAAAAAACAAAGAAAAGATAATTCTAAGGTACTACAAAATTCCCAGTCAGAAAAAAATTAAGGGTTCTGTATTTATTTATATAGTATATGACTGCTGTACATGCTAAACCAGGAAAAAGCACAGATTTAAGAATGTAAGGGGAAGAAAAGACTTCTGGTTACATAACCCTGGTTCAGTGATTTAAACCAGAGGTTCACAGCTTTTTTTTTTCTGTAAAGGGCCAAATATTTTACGGTCTGTGGGCCATACAGCCTCTGTTGGACCTACACAATTCTGCCACTATAGTGCAAAAAAAGCAGCCATAGACAGTATCTAATCAAATGAGCATGGCTGTGTTCCAGTTAAGCTTTATTTTTAAAGATAGGCAACTGGCCAGATCCAAACCATTTCTTCCATGATACACTGTAATTAAATAAAATTACCACCATACGAACAAATGTAATTTCTCAAACAATAAATCCCAAAAACATAATCATAGTTTCCAATAGGACCTTAAGAAGTGGAGATCAATTCATTTAACATTCAAAGCATGAAAAAAGTTGGAAAACAGTGAAGAAGCAGTTTTCATTCCTAAGAATGGAATTCTAATATATTGGGCAAAGCATTGGTCTTTTGACCATAAGGAATACTCTATAGGATAAAATACCTTTTTTGATGAATCTTCCTTCTCCAGTTGATACTAGGGTACCAGGTCTAGGTCTTTCAGGAAAATTAACTGCTGTGATAAAGTTTTTCCATTATTAAATGCAATTTAAAAAAGAACATCAGTTAAAATTTAGAAAACTGAATAAAGCAAAAAACCCAAAATCTATTTAAATACAAATCAATCCAAAATAATCTTACCACAGTCTTGCCACAGTTTCTGGAAAAGTAGAGTTGTTTTTTGTTTCTTTGCTTTATTGCCATAAGTATCTGGTTAAAAAGAAACCAGGAAATCATCACAGGTTTATGCTGCTTCTCCTTTAACAAATAAATAGGCGTTTTATTCCCATAAGGTGCTTTAAACAAATGTATGTAATATGGATTTAGTAAGTGTTGCAGAATGTGTCCCAAGTCAGTCGGAAAGGGTATAATACTCATCTTGTTTTCTTATAACACCTATAAGTCAACAATGTCAACTAATGCAATAAAGGCAGATAAGGACCAAACCAAAATTGAGACCACTCTGAGTGGCAAGCTTTCCATCTTAAAAAGGGCACAATAAGTACAAAAACAGAATCTCAAATATACAATACATTTTGATAAACAGTTCAGATACTCTAAAATTATTCTAGATTCCTTTCCAAAGAAAGAGAGGCAAAGAGCAGAAGGACCAATCGATAAAAAAAAAATCAACTGAAAACTTCCAGAAAATAGGGGCGCCTGGGTGACTCAGTCGTTAAGCGTCTGCCTTCGGCTCAGGTCATGGTCCCAGGGCCCTGGGATCGAGTCCCACATTGGGCTCCCTGCTCAGCGGGAAGCCTGCTTCTCCCTCTCCCCACTCCCCCTGCTTGTGTTCCCTCTCTTGCTTGCTGTGTCTCTCTCTGTCAAATAAACTAAAAAAAAAAAAAAATCTTAAAAAAAAAAACTTCTAGGAAATAAAATGTAAATTATGAATAAACCTAACTGTATCCAAATGTATCTTACAAGAAAATGTTATTAGGAGAACTAACTTAAGAAATACATAAAACATGACCACCAAGAAGTCATACCTTTTTCATCTGGCAGATATCTAAAATCCATAGATTCACTAACTTCCTGGTCAGAAGGTCTCCGCAACTGCATTTTTACTGTCACTGGTTCTGTTATCGCTCTGCAATATGGTGGAGTCTTAAAAACAATGGCTACTTGACGGTGTACATCAGCTTGTGAAAAGATACCTTTTGCTTCCCAATCGTTCAACGCAAACCGAACTTCTATGTCATCTAGTGAATACAAAAGCAAAGGAATAGCAATGGAAAACAAAATCCATCTATTAATCTAAAATACAGATGGTCCCCAACTGATGATGGTTCACTTAACAATTTTTTGACTTGATGATGGTGTGAAAGTGATACGCATTCAGCAGAAAGTGTATTTCAGATTTTGATTTTTTCCCAGGCTAGCGATAGGCAGTACGACACTCTGAAGATGCTGGGCAGTGGCAGCAAGCCCGTCAGCGACATGACCAGGAGAGTAAACAACATATATCACAACTGTTCTGATTTTCACTTTCAGTACAGTTTTCAATAAATCACATGAGATATTCAACACTTTATTACAAGTAGGCTTTGTGTTAGGTCATTTTGCCCAACTGCGGGCTAATGTAAGTGTTCGGGCATGTTTAAGGTACACTAAGCTAAACTATGGTGTTTGGCAGGTTAGGTGTATTAACTGCATTTTCGATTTAAGATTATTTTCAATTTACAGTGAATTTATGATAGTATAACCCCACTGTAAGCCAAGGAAGATCTGTCTATTCTAAATTCAATGAAACAAATAAATGAATACCTTTCTGAACTTTATCACATAGTAGAAATATTTCATCACCACCTCTGACACTTCCACAGTTCTTGTTTACACGACAAATCCTTAATTCTGCAGTATTAGGAGCACCTAAATATAAAGGATTGTTTTAATGGGTTTCTGCTTTAGTAATATTTTTTATTCCTTTTTGATGGTGAGAATTATAGGAAAACAATTTACAGAACAGATAAAAGCTTTAGTGTATACATAAATTAAGGACACTGAGTACATTAATCACCCACAACTGTCCTTTTCCTTTCTAACTGCACTGCCCAACCTGGTTTACAGCCTTGTGATTTCGTTTCTCAGCAATAACTGATCCTCTAGTTAAATCTCTCTGTTCCTAAATTCTGATTCTTTCAATCCATCCATACACTGTCACCAGATTAATCTCTTAAGTCATAACTATAAGCCTATAGCAATGCAATTTCATGCTTCCTATTAGGAATATAATTTTAGTAACTCTCCCTGGCAATTCAAAGTTCTCCATGATGAGGATACTCTGATCCACCTTTATAGGCCTATGTCCCACTATGCTACTATATGTAAAACAGGCAGTAATATACCATGAATGGATGCATATATAAGAGCAAATACACACACACGTGCACGCAAAAACTTTGAGGGCAATTTCATAATCTTTTAAAACTACAAATACCCATATCCTTTGATCTAGCATTTGCCAACATTTCTACTTCTGTAAAATTATGCTAGAGACACATTTGCACAAAATATGCACATACAGGATATCTTCTGAAGTACAATCTGTTAGAGAAAAAAATCGAGAAGGAAACAAACCAAATGTCTTGTAATAGGGTAATGATTTAATAAAATTGTGATAGAGCCATATAAGGAAATATGCAGCTACTGAAGAGAATAAGGTACCTGAAAAGGGAAAAAGGCTCAAGATACACTGCTAAGAGAAAAAAAATTTTTTTTAAATGATCTGTGATGATTTTTTTTAAGTTGCCAAAAGTATACTATATGAATGATAGTGATGATGTGTTTTTATATATGAAGAAACTGGTGAAATGTGTACCTGGGGATAGTGATTATCTTTGGAGGAGAAGATCAGAGAAGATCTATTCTTGTTATTTCAGTAATGCTTGAATTTTTCTTATAATGAACATACTCTTTCTCTAACTGCCAAAATACCTTAAAAAATTAAACTAAAAAAAAATAAGCTAATGCTACAAATATAAGACAATAAAGTACTTACGGTTGTCATAAATTGGGTTAGAGACAACAGGAGGTAGAGCTGTTGTCAAATTACCATGTTCATCAGGGAGGAAAACTTGAAAACATAATCTCACCACATTGAGGTCGCAATCTTCAATATCAAGCAGCTGCTGTTCAGGGACTAAATAGTACATTTTTTTAAGAATGTAAAATAGTCACATAGAACTAAAATCCTGCTAGGTCCTCCTCCCTGCCCAACATATCCAATAACCCTAAGTAGCACCCAGTCTATGCTAACAAAATAGAATAGTATACAATCTCAAAAATGCCTTTTATCATTATCATATGTAGTCACTAACAGTATTCATTAAGTTATGTGCATGGTTGGGAAGTAACTACCCTAAATCATCTGAAATTTAGAAAACTCTGAATTGATATTAATAACCAACCAAATTTTTACTAAAATGGTTGCAGGTTATACAAAACAGAGAAGAGGGAGAATATAAATCTGTGTAAGAACTACTATCATCCCTATTTTATAGATGAGGAACGGATTTTAAAGAGATGAAATTACTTCTCCAAAGTTCCAGATAGGAAGTGGTAGAGAAAGAATTCATACTAAGAAGTCATTGAATCCTGAACCTATGCTCTTGAAAACTGAACTGTATTAGAAAATTTTACATATGTATTGCATAAAGGTGACATACATAGAACTATTTACCAAAATTCAGAACAATACCTTAGGGATTAAATACCAAGAAGATAATAGATGATATAAGGTAGCCAGCTAGTTTCCATTAAAATTTTTTTTTTTTTTTAAAGATTTTATTTATCTATTTGACAGAGAGTTCACAAGTAGGCAGAGTGGCAGGCAAAGGGAGAGGGAGAAGCAGGCTCCCCGCTGAGCACGGAGCCCAATGCGGGACCCGATCCCAGCACCCTGGGATCATGACCTGAGCCGAAGGCAGCCACCCAACCAACTGAGCCACCCAGGCGTCCCTCCATAAAAAGTTTTATGTGCAAATTAGGTCTGCTTTAAAAGACAAAAAAATGCTATAGCAGGAAAAATTTGCAGTTCTGAAAAAATATAAAAACCTTTATGACAGAATATAATGTAATGACAGTTTGTTAAATTGATATCTGAAAAGAAATCCAGGTTTAGTTTTGGAATTAAAAGAAAATATTAACTGCATTTTCAAATAATATAAGCTGTAGGAGTAAATCATAACACAGTCATTTTTTTAAAAGCACAAAATACACAATTATGTGAAAATTTTTTTCAGAAAGTATTAAAATTTGAAATGCTAAATTGGAAACACAGTTAAAACCCAAATTCTTTAGTCTTACAGGCAGTAATAAAATGACAATACAATTTTGATTCTGACTTTTTAAACTATGCTCACAGTCTCAGTAGCTATCACAACATTTAAAATATCCCCATTAGTTTTTTGTTTTTTTTTTAATTTATTTATTTGACAGAGAGAGAGACAGCGAGAGAGGGAACACAAGCAGGGGGAATGGGAGAGGGGGAAGCAGGCTTCCCGCTGAGCAGGGAGCCCGACGCGGGGCTCGATCCCAGGACCCCAGGATCATGACCTGAGCTGAAGGCAGACGCTTAACGACTGAGCCACCCAGGTGCACCCCCCATTAGTATTCTTAAGCGAAGCATTTGAAGGCATCTACAAGAACTTATTTGTACAACTATTAGGTCAAAATACACACCTGTGATGCAGGTATTCGTATCATAACATAGTATGACGTAACAGGTGTGGTTGAAAGGGGCTTATTACAAATAACAAAAGATACTCCTTTCAATTTTTTTGTGTTATCACTTAGCCAGGGTTTTAGGAGCTCTTTGCCAGGAATGGGGGTGAAGAGCAAATATATATTTATTATAAATCACAGTATCACAAAAACCCAGAGTTAAGTTCAGCGTAAGAGACCTCTTTTTTTCCAGATAGAGCCTGCCAATTTTGTAAGAGGTGGCTAAGAAAATGAGAAGTTGAGATCAACTCTCAATAGCCTATAGAGGAAAAAGAAAGGAGTTCAGGTTCTACTGAGGATGGAAGATCTGATAAATGCCCTATACTCTGGTTGGGGCCCTGAAAGAGCTATACCTTAGGAGTTAAGAATGAACTGGAAAGATACCAGATCTCACAGAGATGAAGTCCGGCTTCAAATAATCTAACTCATTCACTGATCTGAGGCGATCTGAGATTGCTATTGACTAGCTGCCTACCACAAGAAAATCTTCCGGGAAAAAAAAAAAAATCTTCTGAAGACAGGTAACAATATCCTCGGCCTAAAATCTTTATCATTTTTCATATACAATGACTGGTATTCTATTTTAAATAACAGGCAAATGAAGAGACAAAATAGAGGAATTTTGTTTTTTGGGTTTTTTTTTTTTTTAAAGAAAAGAAAAATAGTCTATAGAAATAGACCAGGGGCGCCTGGGTGGTTCAGTTGTTAAGTGACTGACTGACTCTTGATTTCAGCTCAGGTCATGATCTCAGGGTTGTGAGATCGAGCCCCACATCATGCTCTGGCATTGGGCGTGAAGCCTGCTTAAGATTCTCTCTCTTCATTTCCTTTTGCCATCCCCCCAAAAAAAGAGACCATAAAGGATTCAAATAATGAAGTCTTCAGACAGGTTATTTAAAATATATATTCAAGGAGTTAAAAGACAAGATGGAGTTTAGTAGAGAACTTGAAACTATTAGGAAAGGAACCAAACAAATTCTACAACTGAAAAATACAGTAAACTGAAATTAAGAATATCAGCAAATTTATCAACTGTTTTTATAAAACTTTATTTTGTATATTGCCTTTCTATATGCCAAGGACTAAAATTTGTTTACCAATATTTTTTACCAAGAGTCTTTAAAAATGCTGATTTACACTTAAATCTTCAATTCATTTTCAGCTGATTTCTGTATATAACAAGAGGTAGAAAAATCCAACTTAAGTCTTGTATTTTCTTAAGTGTCTTTCTGGGCTCACAATTCTACTCCACTGGCCAATCTGTCTGTTGTTACCCCAATACTATGCCTTAATTAATACATCTTCATAATAAACCCTATTATCTGATAAAGTCAGTTCCTCATTGCTGTTTCTCTTCTATAAAGTATCCTCCTTCTCCTTTTTTTTTTTTTTTTTTAAAGATTTTATTTATTTATTTGACAGAGAGAGAGACAGCGAGAGCAGGAACACAAGCAGGGGGAGTGGGAGAGGGAGAAGCAGGCTTCCCGCTGAGCAGGGAGCCCGATGTGGGACTCGATCCCAGGACTCTGGGATCATGACCTGAGCCGAAGGCAGACGCTCAACGACTGAGCCACCCAGGCGCCCTCCTCCTTCTCCTGTTCAGAATAATTTCAACATATTTAATGAAAAATCTCAAGAGTTTGGACTTGCATTGAATCTGTATATCAATTTGGGGAAAAATGCCATCTTTATAATATTGGTATTAGTGAACATGACATATATCTCCTTCGGTTTAGGTGTTCTCTATCATCTTATAATGAAATTTTATAATTTTCCCTGAAGAAATCTTGATCATTTCTTAGATTTGTTGACATGTACTTTACATTTTATGACAATTTTTCTTTAATTATTTGCTGCTGATATATAGAAACGCAACTTACGTTTACATATTAATTTTACATCCACTCACCCTTTTAAAGTTATTATTTTAATAATCTATTTGTACGTCCTTTTGAGTTTTCACCATAAATAATAGCTTCCAATAATTACAGTTTTATTTCTGCATTTTTAATCAGGTCTCACTGCACTGGCTATAATCCCCACTACAACGCTGAACAGAAGTAGAAAGAGTACACATCCTTTCCTCATTCCTTTTCAGAGTGAATGCTTCTGATGTTTCCTTCATTTAGGATAATGCTTGCTGTAGGCTTTTTAATACATACATATCATTCTATAGCACAAAATGCAGTATTTTATTCTGCAATGTGACAAATGCTACTCAGCTTTTAAAAATATGCAAAATCTGAAGTATGAGAATAATCAAATTCTCTTAAATTCCTCTAAAACTAGTTTAAAATTTCCCTTTATATTTGATCAAAAGAAAACAAGGTAACAATCATTCTTAATCTATCTTTACAGATAAATATTACTCCTTAGTCCCAAGAGCAGGATGTACAAGAATTTCATTTTTATCAAAAATATATTACCATGATTTATTTCTCTTGGAAGTAGGGATTCTTTTTTAAAGTCAATTATAACATCTATTAGGTCTAGAGATGTGGCATTTCCAAAATTCTAACACAGTTAAATACTACTGAAACACAAGTAAACAACAGGATAAAAATACACAGTATATAGACTAATGATTTTATTTATTTTTTTAAAGATTTTATTTATTTGACAGAGCGAGAGAGAGAGAGAGAGAGAGAGAGAGAGAGAGAGAGGGAGAGCACAAGGAGGGGGAGGGGCAGAGGGAGAGGGAAAAGCAGGCTCCCCGCTAAGCAGGGAGACCAATGCAAGGCTGGATCCCAGGACCCTAGGATCATGACCTGAGCCGAGGGGCTTAACCAATTGAGCCACCCAGGCACCCTGATCACTTGTCTTTTTAAACTGTGTTCTTAAAAAACTTAAGAAAAAAATTAATAAAATCAACTGTGTTCTTTTTTAGACTACCAATATAAAATAATTCCCCCAACTCAACTGTAAAACAGTTTTTGTAACAATTCAATGTCCTCTGTATATGGAAAAACAGTAAAATACCGAATAAAACTGAATTGCAAATTCTTTATTGTCAAAATGCTAGATTTTAATTACTGAATATTAGAATTCCTTATATGTCCTTAAATACATAGATAGAAAATGATAAATAAATGAAATTTTTTTCAGCTTTTGTAGTAAGAGTCCTCTACGAAGTCTAACTGCTATTCTTTTATTCCAGCTAAGTGGACACTATTAAAACTTGATATTGAAGCCCTTCATTAAATTCCTCACCCAATTTAGATTTTAGCACATCTTAGACAATTTGAACAGTATTTTTACATGAAGCCTCAAGTTTAATACTACTTGATTGCTATATATCCCTATTTGCAAGAGATAGTTCCTGTTTTAAAGAACTAATAGCAAGAAAGATAAGGAATGGCCTTACAACATACTAGTTGATGTAGTACACAAACTAATTCTACGCAAAGTAAGAATCGTTTTTAATAGTCTTTGTATTTTCACATGATACTTGATCTCTAGAAAACAGACTGTCACAATGAGATAGCATCAGTCTATGGATCAGAATTTGTAGATCCTACTCTGCTAAACATTTCCAATTCCATTGTTTTGTTTTGTTTTTTTTTAAACCCAGGAGAATTGAGCAACTCCTTTGTTTCTATATATCATAAATATATATCACAAAAACAAAGTCAGCTGGTCTCTTGCAGTACAGCAGAATTCTCCTATGTGAAGTGATGCAGCTATGAAAAAGTATCAATTCAGCTCTGACAAATTTCTATGTAAGTGGTAGAATTTGAACTTGCAGATCCCAAAAATAAACAACCAAAGAAAGGATAATTCTACCTCTGAGTTCAGGTTATTTAAATTAGTTTTTAGTGTTTTTGAGTTTTTTTAGAGGGATTAGATTTTGTTTTGCTTAGTATTAGAAATGTACATTTTAGGTTTTATTTCAATACTCTAGGAAAATAACAACATATAATAATCATTATTTCTATTATGAAAAATACATCAGAATAGAGAATGAGGCCTACTATAATCATCCATTTATAATTTATAACCTGTTCCCCCTAACTACGGATTCCCAACTCCTTACGCTGCTGATATTCCCCGTTAGCACTTTTCATTGTCTAATAAATTATATAATACACTTATCTAGCAAATTTATTTACTGTTAGTCTTTCTCCACAGAAATATAAGCTCCTCAAAGGCAGGAATTTCTGTTTTATTCACTAACTTATCCGAAGCATCTAGAACAAGCTCGGACTATAAAGACTGAATGAGGTAAAAACCTGTTGAAGGAATGAATGCACAGAAGTAGGTAAGATGTGTAACCTACTGCATAGAAGTAGACTTTTACCTCAAGGCACTTAGTTGTGAAGATATTTAATATAAATATACTGTTTAGGTACCAAAGTGAAATATAACCCAGTTCCATCAGAGATCCTGTCCACAGTGAGCATGAAATTCATCTCAGAAGACAACCACCGAAGCATTAAATGATGCAACAGATGTCACAAAGCTTTTCATGACCAATTGCTGAGTGAATGTTATAATTAGGAGGATATCACCTTTGGCTCAAGAGAGCTGAAAAGGCTTTCAGGGCACTTCAGGTAAGGAAAACAACTTGAATATTTTTGGTAGACAAGTACAAATAAGGCATGTTCACTCATTCATTTGTTCATTTACCCTTTCAACAAATTTTAATTAAGCCTCTACCATGTGCCAGATACTAGGCTATGTGTTAGAGATACATAGAAGACAGTCCTTCAGAGCCTCAGGACTCAGTGAAGGAGAAACATGCAAACAAAATTATAGCAAATCATATCAGAAATATGTAAAACATTTTGCTCTGTCTGGAAAGGTCACAGAAAGCTTCAAAGAGGTGACCTTAAACTTGAAGGCTGAACAGGAAGAATTCACCAGGTAGATCAGAATATTCCATGTAAGAGAGTTGCATATATTTAAAGGCTGAGTAGCAAGAAAGAATGTGGCTCTTCTAACCTGGCAAAATGGTTCAGATGGCAAAAACAAAGCACATATGTGTGCACTCAGTATTAGGGGAAGGAGGGACAGGAAGTCGAGGCAGAGGATGCAAGCTAGAGGTGAAGATGGAATGGAAAGCAAAGATTGGATTATGAAGGGCTTTGAGTGCCATGATTGAGAAGTTGAATCTAGCAAGTATCAGAGTTGCTCAAAGTGTGGCCCATGGATCACTTGCATCAGAATCATCTAGGGCAGAGATTTTCAAATTGTAGTTGGGGACACACACTGGTCATAAAATTAATTTGGTGGTTGGATTAGCATTTTCTCTTTTCTTTAATTTTAATTCCAGTTAGTTACCATACAGTGCTATGTTAGTTTCAAGTGTACCATCTAGTGATTCAACAATTCCATACATCACCTGGTGCTCATCACAAGTGCACTCCTTAATCCCCATCACTTATTTCACCCTCCCCAATGCACCTCCCCTCTGGTAACCATCAGTTTGTTCTCTAGAGTTGAGTCTGTTTCTTAGTTTGTCTCTGTTTTTCCCTTTGCTCATTTGTTTTGTTTCCTAAATTCCAAATTTGAGTAAAATCATATGGTATTGGTCTTTCTCTGACTTACTTCACTTAATTATACTCTCTAGCTCCACCCATGTCGTTGCAAATGGCAAGATTTCATTTTTTTTATGGCTGAATAACATTTCATTGTGTGTGTATATATATATATACACATATATCCTTATCCATTCATCAGTTGATGGGACACTTGGGCTGCCTCTGTATCTTGGCTATTGTAAATAATGCTGCTATAAACTAGAGGTGCACGTGGATAAGCATTTTCTTTAAAAAAAAAAAAAAGAGAGAGAGAAGGAAATGGAATGGAAAGGAATGGAAGAATGGAATAGCATAGAGAACATATTCCATGTAGTAAGAATTTGGGACCCACTGCTCAGTCATAAAACTAATTTGGTGGGTTGGATAAGCATTTTCTTAAAAAAGGGGGGGAAGAAATGGAATGCAAAGGCATAACTGTAAGAGAGTATATTGCATGTAGTAAGAATAGTGTTTTTATCTATGTATGTATGTATGCCTATGTATGTATTGAGTGGAGAAATAAGATCTGTTTCTTCTATGAGTCAGTCAAATAAGTTAAGAAACATGGAGCTACAGGTTTCTTAAAACACAGTCCCAGGGGTGCCTGGGTGACTCAGTTAAGCATCAGCCTTTGACTCAGGTCATGGTCCCGGGGTGCTGGGATCGAGCCCCGAGTCTGGGCTCCCTGCTCAGCAGGGAGTCTACTTCTCCCTCTCCTTCTGCCCCCTGCCCCTGCTCGTGTGTGCACTCTTTCTCTCTCAAATAAATAAATCTTTAAAAAACAAAAACAAAACAAAACAAAAAACAACGAACACAGTCCCAGATCCCTTGCCAAACCTAACAAATTAATCAGAATGTGACCTGGAATCTACCTTTTTAGCAAGTAAGAAGGGATTCTTAATGCACATTCAAATTGAGAACCACTGATGAAAATTATTCAGAGCCACTGAAGGATGATAAGCAGAGTTCTGAAGTGATTCCTACTGGTTTTAGAAGGATATTTTTGTATGCAGTGTATAAAGTGTTTGGAAGATGATAAAGAACAGAGGCAGGACCACAAGTTTAGGGGCTAACAACACAGTCCAGGCTACAAATGGTGTAAGCTTACTTACATCCCTACGGATTATGGAGAAGATGGCCAGAGAGATGGTCAGGGTAGGGTGAACAAGAGAGTTTTGCTGGAATAGTGAGGGGTTTATGACGAGGACCAGTGGAAGAGAAGGCAGGAAAGATATGTTGGGAGTTACATGTGGAAGACTTTCAACTGAGGGCCATTTAGTTTTTAAACTTTTAAAAGAGCCATTCCAATTTCTTAATCAGAATAATATGCTATAAAAAGCACTGTTCTAAGAAGATCACTTCTTAGTAGTAAGTGAGGGTGGGGTGGATTCCACAACTCAAACTGTGAGATACGTCCTTCACCTAGAGAGAGCAAAAGGGCTATGGGGAAGAAAGGGATGTTACAAAAAACTAAACAACAACCAAAACCACAAACACTGTGAAGGCTCAACTGGCAGGATTGCTTCCTTCCCCAAATCTAAATCCACCTAGGCAGCTCAGTAGAGAGAAGATCATGAGCCTGGTAGCTAGGCTACCTGTGTTCAAATCCCAGCACCACCACTTACCAGTTCCATGACCCTGAGAAAATTACTTAACTTTTCTATGCCTTCATTTCCTTATTTTCAAAATGGAGATAACAACAGTCCCTACCTCATACGTTGCTGTAAGAATTAAATGAAATAAGGAGCACCTGGCTGGCTCAGTCGGAAGAGCATGCTACTCTTGATCTCGGGGTTGTGAGTCTGAGCCCCACATTGAAGGGTAGGGATTACTTAAATAAATAAATAAACTTAAAAAAAAAATTTTGAAGATTAAATAAAATAAAATATGTAAAGCACTTATTTTGTACTAAGAACTATTCTAGGTGCTATATGAGTGTTATTAACATCATGCCTGGTTCTGGATTGGTAAAAAACCAAAAACCTAAAAAACTTCTGGAGGGCCCATCTGCCTCTTGACTCCTGCATCTTCCTTTCTTAATGCCTTTTCCACTGGAGTCAGGAGACCTAGACTTGAACTCTAGCTCTGCCACTTGTACTTGCTACATAACTTGGGGAAATTACCATAACCAAAGCTTTGGGGTTCTCTTCTATAAAGCAGTGTTGTTGTAATGACTAAATACATAGCATACATAAAGCACTTAACATTTACTCCTTGACATACAAAAAATAATACATGGTAGCTGTTATTTATGATCTTCTTTTATACTACATGATCCCTGTTTTATACTGCATCTGGACACAGATGGACTCTTTATAAGTTTGGACTTTTACTTTAGCAATGAAAATGAGCATACTCTTGACCCAGAAATTTTCCACTTTTGAAAATTTATCCTAGGGGTGCCTGGCTGACTCAGTCAGAAGAGCAAGCGACCCTAGATCTCAGGGTCATGAATTAGAGCCCCACGTTGGGTGTAGAGAGGACTTAAATAAATTAAAAAAAAAAAAAACACTTTAAAAAATTTATCCTAAGGAAATAATCACACAAAAACTCCGTGTATATATGTTCAATGGAGTTTTTTTAATAAAATGAAAATAACCTAAATGTTAACAGATGGCTAGATAAATTGTGGTCTATCCAAACAACACCATACTCTGTTAAAAAGTAAAATAGATTTATAAGTACTAACATGGCAAGATGTTTAAGATCTATTCCTAAGTGAAAAGAAAAAAGCAGTAGCATGGTTCTATTTATATAAAAATACATGCATATAGTTGTGTATACAGTTAGATACTTACTGTTTAGTGGATTTTGCTGGGGATGGCAACTGTAAGCACTCCGCATTGTTTGAATAGATAAATGACTACACCAAGCTAAATGCTGGCATCCCACACTACAGTGGTCTCCACTGTAAAAACTATGAAATGATAAGTTCCTAAACTAGGGAGACAGCTATACATGTATAAAGGAAATTCTAAAAAAATACACACCAAACTTAATAGTCATCTTGCTCTGATGAGGAAGACTGAAGGGGAAGAAGGGGACTTTTGTTTACACCACTATACTAAATAGTATGAAAAATAAAGACCTAGGGAGAAGAGATGCAGACCTTATGGTTCATAAAAATACAGCACTTGGTTATGAACATATTCCTTAAATTATCTTCATAACCCTTACATTATTTTTATACATCCAGAAAAAACACAAACCAATGATACGAGGATGTCTTAAATATGACGGAGAGATCTATTCTTTGAAAATGTTATTGTCGTTCAGTTCCTGAATGATGCCTATTGAAGTAGCTGCAGAAGACTTTACAGTGGAGACTACTCTAGTATGGGATGCCAGCATTTAGCTTGGTGTAGTCATTCATCTCTTCAAACAACACAGAGTGCTTACAGTTGCCAGGCGCTACTCCAGATCACACTATCCCTGACAAAACCCACTAACCAGTAAATACCTAGCCTTATACACAAATACACTATGAAAATATTTTGTATAGCTTCTACTATTTCTATATGTCTTCTTCCACCCTGGGATTAATTTAAATTTCGCTGTGGAGTATGCCCTTGATTTAAATAACCACAGTGCCAGTTCAACATTCAGAAAAGGTAATGTATACTGCCTGCTGGAATGGCATACGGAAGGCCACATTCAAAAAGAAATCAGAACATCTGTGAGGTTTTCTTATAGAAAACAATGGCCCTTTCCACAGATACCAGAAAGCCTTGTCAGAGAATTTTTTCCCCCAACACTATGAAAGGTTTTAAATCTTCTTCCTTCCTTGGATACAGGTATCCATCAGCAAGCAGAAAAGTGAACACAAAACTTAAGACAGCTTTTAAAGCACAGGTTCAAGATACAAACAGAACTCACTTGCACAAATAGGTCAATATCCAAATAATAGAAATAATTCTGTCAAACATACTTACCATTGAAAGGATTGATTCCTGCCCTTATTCTTGAAATAATAGCTTCTTTTACTTCTTTTTTCTTTACACAACGAATACCCAAATTTTGAAAACTAGAAGGAAAACAGAACTTTCAAACTGTATTATAGTTAAACACAAGGACAAGTAAATGAAGTTTTACCAAAAAATACTGCAAAAATCAAGGGTACATCCTGTGCCTATGTCAAATATGCCAAAATAGATGAAGATTAACAGGGAAGTAATACCAAAAAGCTAAAATTGACCTCCCAAACAAAAAAGTTGTAAAAGGACGCCCACAGGTATGTTTTGCTGAGCCCATAAAAGTGTCGCCTGTATTTAAAAAAAAAAAAAAAAATGCGCACACACTACTAACATTGAACAATCCAGTAATTGCATATAAACATCTGGATTTCTGGCTTCTCTTGAACATTCGAAAGGTCTGGCCACAGTAGCCTAACACAGGAACACCTCGCTGGAGCTCAGCACCTGCAGCCCCATTTATGCAGGGCTCTCCAAGTTACTACAGTGCCTGCTAGTCCTCTTACACCTGATCCATTCCACAGACATTTGATTTTTGAGCCCTGACTTCACTACTAGTAGCAATGGAATATGTTTCATGCTGTATTACATGAAATTATAATAATCATTCATAAGAAAGCACTGAAAAGTTTTCTTTTAAATTAGAAAGATGTTTAATAAAAAAAAAATCTTTAAATTAGAAAGATGTTTAATACGAACAATAATATTTAACAAAAGTTTCAAAATGTCATTTATGGAAAACTTCTCAATAGCTACAAATATTACTAATTTGCATATCTGTAGCACAGATGATGGTGGGGGGAACTCCCCCCCTACCACCACCAGTCATACTTGTTCCCACATGGAAAAACCATGACATCATTAAAGTTGGGTGGGTGTGAATAAGGAAGCAAAACTTGGTTATAATAACATTACTATTTGTTCAAACTTCACATGGCACTCGGGCAACAGGAGGCTGCCTGCCTCGTTTGCTCCTCTCCATCTCATGGTGCCTTGTGTTTCTGTTCTACACCTTCACCGTACTTGTCATTTTGTTAGCACCTAAAATATCTTTGGCGTTTCTTTCCTCTACCTCCAATAATTAAAAAATAAATCTTGAATTCATAATCCTTTCTCGAAACCCTGAAACCCATAATCCTCTTCCTCAAAAGTATTCCACTTCTTTGAAAGATTCATAGCTTGGTTCTCACTTTTTCTTTGACAAAAGATTTTAAAGAATTATTTATTTTAATATATTTATACACTAAATTTTGTTTCATCTGAAAAATCGTATTTGACTGCTATTCACAGAATATTAGAAGTGGTAGGGATTTTTGAAATTCTGACATGAGGAAACCAAGGATCATGAAGATTATTTGAATCAATTATTCATTCATTCATTGATTCAGTCATTTAACAAATTTTGGGATTCCTACTCTGTACCAAAAACTCTAGAAAGTAATAGGCATTACAATCCCTCTCCTCAAGGGGCTTATTCTAGTGCAGAGGTTTGCAAACTGTGGCCCATGGACCATACCTGGGCCCACCACCCATTTTTCTAAATAAAGATTTTTTGAAACACAGACAAGCTGATTTGTTTACATATTGTCTATGTGTGCTTTCACGCTATAACAGAATTGAGCAGATGCAACAGAGACCATATAGCCTGCAAAGCCTAAAATATTTACTATCTGGCTCTTAACAGAGAAAGTTTGCTGACCTCTAGTCTAGTGAAGCACTTAGATCCATATTAAATAATCACATGCAAAAAATGCTAAACTGAAATCATGACAAGTTTTATAAAGGAGATATACACTGTGTCACGGGAGCCTATGACGGGAGAGTTGATCAATTCAGGAAGGACAGAGAGGCTTACTGTACAAAGTGGTACTTAACATAAACAGAAATGAACGAGGGGATGAGGAGAGAAAGAGACTTCAGGAAGAAGGAACAGAACAAGCAAAGGCCCCTACAGAAGAGTCTTGTGAGCACAGGAAACTAAAGGAAGGCCTCTGGGACTGGAGTATAGAGTTCAAGGGAAGCATAGGACAGAAGGCTAAAAATACAAGCAGACCCTGTGGACCCTGTAGGCCAATAAGGAATACTGCCCTTATTCCAAGAGCCACATAAAGCCCTTAAAATGTTTTAAACGGGAATGTGACAATCAGATTTCTATTTGAAAAGATGACTCCAGGGCGCCTGGGTGGCTCAGTTGGTTAAGCGACTGCCTTCGGCTCAGGTCATGATCCTGGAGTTCCAGGATTGAGTCCTGCATCGGGCTCGCTGCTCAGGGGGGGAGTCTGCTCCTCCCTCTCATGCTCTCTGTCTCTCATTCTCTCTCTCTCAAATAAATAAATAAAATCTTTAAAAAATTTTTTTTAAAAAGAAAAGATCACTCTGAATAAATTAATTTTTAAAAAAGATCACCTTGGCTAAAGTGGAGGACAGATTTGAGGAGAAAAGGTACAAAAAGAGTTGATGCAAGAAGACCAGTCAAGAGGCTATTCTGGCAGCCTACATTTATTTCGACTACGGGTAGTGTGGTGCTGACGGAGATCACTGAGAGAAGTGCACAGATTCAGTAATTATTTAGGAGGTACCTGTTAATGAATTCAATGCGTGTGCCTGTGTGAGGGGTGTCAAGGATGATACCCATGTCTGGGGGCTTTTATAGCAACCACCGAGATAAAGCACATTGGAAGACCCATTGAGAAGAAAGACGCATGATCATGGTAAAGTCAGAGTTTGGGGCATATTCTATTTGAGGTGCTTTTGATATGTTTAAGAGAATATGTCAAAAAGACAATGAGACTAAATACCATTCTCCACTGAAAGGAACCAGGGCTCCTTATAAAAACTGATTTCAGGGCTGGGGCGAGAAAAGTACAAGTAAGTCCTGAACACTTTGCTGTGTCAGAAAGTAAAGAAGTGCTCAAAGAAAGATAGAAGCATATCAAAAGGACACAGGGAGCAGGAGGAAGGGGCGTGCATTGGTCAAATCAGGGTCAATCTGAACATCAAAATAATAATGCCAGTAATGGACTACAGTACACTGAATATAAGAATCCAAGGGTCTACAGTGGTATTTTTTTTTTTAAGGGGGAAGGGGAAAAAGGGAAAGTTTTTCTTCACAATAGAATGCAATTAATATCACCAATGGAAAACACTAATATCCCATGTCTCCTGAAGGGATATTTTTATTTATTTATTTATTTATTTATTTTTAAAATTTTTTTATTGTTATGTTAATCACCATACATTACATCATTAGTTTTTGATGTAGTGTTCCATGATTCATTGTTTGTGCATAACACCCAGTGCTCCATGCAGAACGTGCCCTCCTCAATACCCATCACCAGGCTAACCCATCCTCCCACCCCCCTCCCCTCTAGACTGAAGGGATATTTTGAGAACAACATTGCACCCCCCTCTGTAGATTTCTCATCCAAAATGTTTCATGTTAACATGAAAATATTATTCATGTTATCATAGTAACATGAATATAAACGAGCAACTAGACTAATCCACATTGAACAACAATCTTCAAAACAAGTAGCCTAGACTCTTCAAAAATGTTAATGTCATGAAAGACCAAAAAAGGCTGAGAAACTATTGTAAATTAAAGGAGACTTTAATAATCATGACAACTAAATAAACATGACAAGTAAATACAGTGTGTGATCCTTAACAGGGTCCTGGACTGGGAGGAGAAGCAGGAGAACCATAAAGGGCATTATTGGACATAACTAAGAATTTAACTGTCTGTAACTAAGATTGAGAAGGAACAGCCAGAAAAAATAAAACAGGAGACTCTTGTTCTCACAGAAATCAAGAAATAAGAATGTTCCAAGAAAGGACTGGTCCACAGTGTAAAATGGTGTTGGGAGGTCAAATGATATAAATAGGAAATATTTCTTGCCATATGTGTATTACTAGATATTTTTTTGTTTTGTCTTGTAATTGTAAGAGGAATATTTTTAAAGTATATTTTCTAGATAGTTACTATTAATATATAAGGAGGCTACTAACATTTTCCTTGTTGTAATTAGGTTCAGTTTTTTCCAAAGGCAATACATGCTCATTATAAAAAATGAATCACAGAATAAACATAAGTTAAAAGAAAAACATAAAACCCCAGTCTTACCCACCAAGAGACAACTATTAATACCTTAGTGTATATACTACCAAGTACATGTACACATCTATTTTTTTAAAAGATTTTTTTATCACATATTCTGCTTTAAAACCTATTTATCTAACATAATGTGAGTATCTTTTTATACAAAGAGATATTTGCAATGTTATTTTTAAGGCTACAAAGGAGTACACTGCATGGATGTACCAGTTTATCTAACTGATCCCTCCTTGTTTATTATTTTGATAGCTTCTTAACTTTTTGCCATTACAAACTGAGCTGCATCGAACATTAACTATAGCTAAATGTCTGAACATGCTTAATTGTTTCCTGAGGATAAATTCCTAGAAGTAGAATTGCTGGTTCAAGAGACATTCATATTTTTCAGGCTTTTCCTATGTAGTTGTTGAAGTGCCTACAACAGAAGGATTTTATTAATTTATACTATCACCGACATGATGAATGGACCCATCTTCTGGCAGCCTAACCAACACCAAAGTGTTACATCCTTTTTCTTATCTTGTCATGTTACTTTTATAACCTGTCCTTTCTAAATAATAATTCCAGGTTTCCATTAGGTTCTCTCATATCTGGTAATTTTTAACTATTAATGAAAGGACAAAGTAAAAATATATGAAAGAAAACTTTTCAGAGATTGTTCACACTAAGAAAGAAAATCACAGTGTAAAATAAGTTTACGTTTACCTTTAGTAGCAATAAATAAGTATTCCTGCTACCATCATGGGCTGTGTCTACTAATAAAGAATAAAAGGGTAGTTCTATTACAAGTGGTAAGAAAATTTAAATGTATACTACAGTAAACAGAAGTAGAATGAGAAATTACTTTATCCTGCTAAGAAATAACAGATGTACATGTACAGGAAACAGAGCATCCTCTGCTTATCCTATTCCTAAAGATGTCTGTGACTGTGTACTTACAACAACGGTCTGCGTTCTTGTCCAAATTCTGCTTCATAGTAGCCATCTCTGCAGTCTTTTCCTACTAAATCATGAGGATGAGGTTTATATGGGTCGTTCTTCGTTACTAATGTAATTCTCACTTTTCCCTTTCCGTAATAGTTCATAATCTGAAAAGGGGGGAAATTAAATATATGATCCATAAATTTATCTCATTCAGAACTGACCTACTAAATGAGAGTTCAATTTATATAACGTAGTTAGCACTAGATAAATAAAGTCCAACTGACTGGCAAATACTGTTTGGATGGAACTTTCCAGGGAATACCAGAAGGGAAGAATTTACCTCTCAGTTCCTTGGCATATTATTTTCTGCACTACTTTCATCTGATTCTGCTTATTTTCTTTTTAAAACAAGCTATACCAAAATACTATCACGGAGCGAGAGAAAATACTTGGATGTTGGGCCACTGAATGCCATGCTCTTATATTCACTGTCGTATCATAAATATCCGTTGAGAGTATACATATAAGCACAGAGGAAATGAGAGCACACTGTGAAGAAACTGGGCCTTTCATGTAATTGCTATAGATAAAATATGGAGCAATTAAGAGTTAGATACACACAGGAGAATGGTCTATTACCTGGATAGATGGGTATGTTCGGTTGTTCTCTGTGCTGTGCTCCCCTGGAATGCTGCCTGCTGATCGCCCTTCACATTTGTATCTAAAACGCATGCCCCTCTGCCTGGGCTGTTCAATGATCTCTATACATGGGTTATACCCACCTGAAAATTTAAAAAAGGAGGAGGGTGAGATTAGGATAGCAGTAATAATGGATTTGACCATTTTGGTTTTTTTTCAAAATAGCAGACTAAAAAATTTTCCCTCCCAATATTAAATAATAAGGTTGAAATGTAATTACCCAAGATTGGATGGTAAAGGTGCCTCTTCTCCCATTCATATTGAGCTCCTATACAGTGTTAACACAAGTCACTCAAATTATATTTATTGGTTAGCACTTTATCATTTAATGTCAAGAGCTAATGCCAGCGTGAAGTTCTGAGATCCCCACTTCAGAGATATTCACTTTTCATGTTAAGACCAAGTACAAGGGGGCACCTGGGTGGCTCAGTCGTTAAGCATCTGCCTTCGGCTCAGGTCATGATCCCAGGGTCCTGGGATCGAGCCCCACGTCGGGCTCCCTGCTCCGTGGGGAGCCTGCTTCTCCCTCTCCCACTCCCCCTGCTTGTGTTCCCTCTCTCGCTGTGTCTCTCTCTGTCAAATAAATAAATAAAATCTTAAAAAAAAAAAAAAAAAAAGACCAAGTACAAGGACATCCCTCAAGATTCCCTCAGAAGGGTCAAGAAGATAGTCTTCAAAAGTACAATATCATACTCCAAAAGTGAGTGGAGCTGCTTGATTTTACATTAGACCCTTAACAGTGGACTAAAAGACTGCTAATTGAAAATGAAAATGCATTTAAATCCTTGCAGAAGGATGTGTTTTTTTTAATATCTCCACTGGAATCTTAAAGGATTGATACAGAGAACATCAAAACAAGTTCCAGAAGTGTTCATTTTAAGCTCAACAGAATTTTCAATCAGTTCCATCTAAATCTTTACTGAAGACACAAAAGAAGAAAATAAATTACTTTCTATAACAGATGTAATTCAAAATATGGAACTTCAGAATGAACTGATCTACACAACATGGATGAATTGTATACGTTATACACCTGAAACTAATGTAACATTATGTGTCAACTATACTCCCAATTTAAAAAAAGTTACACTGACTGAAAGAAGCCAGACCAAAAGAGCACATCCTGTAGGATTCCATTTAATATAAAACTCTAGAATATGTAAACTAATCTATAATCAAAAAAAGCAGATCACTGATTGCCTAAGAACAGGGGTGTGGAATGGATGGGGAAAGTCAGAGGGATGATGGATATGTTAATTATCTTGACTGTGATGATGATTTTAAGGTTGTATTCATATGTCAAAAGCTATCAAATTGCAAACTTTAAGCATGTGCAATATATTATACATTAATTATATGTCAGTAAAGTTGTCTAAAGCATACGCATCTTTACCCTTCTTATTATCCATACTATAGAAATGAAAAGTTCAATGAAGATACTCAAGTGTGCTTACAAGTAGAGTACTTGGCAATGCGTCTTTATTTCAGGGGTATGAAGATGTCTTCCATTCAAAAAACCCATTTTCCTTCCATCAGTTTAGTGATTTCTAAATTCCCACAATTAGATAATCCATTTCTCTGACTAAAGACTTATCCTCTGTTAGAATGCAAGCAAATCTTTAGAAAGGGTAACACAATGGGTCTTATTGGTACAGTGTGAGGAAGAGGCCTTTTGAGTCCTACTTAGCCACATCTTAATAGCAAGGACCCTGGAAATGTATCTTCTAAGTCTCCAAATCTATGAAATGGGAATAATAACAGCACCTACCTCGTGTTGTGAGGCTCAAGGTAGTGTGTGTTCAATTCTTATCAAGTATCACGTCTGTGACAAATACTCAATAAATGTTGTCTACTATTGTTTCAGATGCTTTCTTGAAAATGATTTATAGTGATACATAACATGATGGTATAACAATTGGTACTTTCAAGAATTTTATAGAACAGTGAGGCAAACAACACAAATTATTAGACTACAGAGGAGTCCAACAAAACAAAATTTTGCTTATGCTAACAAAATTGTGCATAAAATGATAGTAAAAGCAAAAGAATCAGGCATGCTTGTGTCAAATCAAAGAAAAAAGAGTTAATGAAGTAAAAAGGTGGGGAGAGTAGAAGGGAAGGCCTTCTAGTGAAAGGGAACGGTGTGTCCAAAGGCGTAGCAGCACAGAAGAGGAAGAGTTTAAAAATGACCAATGAAGCCACAGTGGAAGTGGAGCACACTTCTACCCTTGGAACCAAAAGCCAGAGTACATTTGTGATCTGTACAAACCTGTACAAAGTACAAAGGACATTAGGGATTTGGATTTTATTCCACGAGTGACAAAGAATCAATGAAGGGCTTTATGCAGGAGAATCATATGATTGGACTGACATTTTAGAGTAAGAACTCTGGTGGCAGTGGACAGACTGCAAAGGAGAAAGAGCCCGATGATCGGTTTCGAGGCTGTGCCAGTACTGTGGGCAACAGTGAGGGCATGTCTGACATCTAGCAGTGGTAGCAGGAGTGCAGGATTACTTCAATAAAACTGACAGTTCCTGGTGCCTGACTGAACATCAGGGTTAGGAGCAAGTAAAGAATCACTGAGGCTCCACAGTTTCTACTTTGGGTTACTGAGGAAAGTTACTGGTAGAGCCAGGGAAACCGGACTTAACCTAATCACGTTCGTAATACTTATCTCAATTTTACTGAAAAATGTAAGGCATGCAGATGTCTTTCATTTTTCACTGTCACATACTTACATATCCTTATATATTATGAATAACTCAAATTCACATTTCAGCTTCAAGTATTTCACATCCTTATATATCATCGCAGGAGTATTTAAAAGAAAGTACATTTTCCTCTCAATAGTTCGAAATACTCAACAGTATTTTTTAAGTTATATCTTAAATAATTTATGCGCTTTAGCTAAAGGTCAAATAAATCCCTGCCCACTACTTATTTAAAGGTGTCTTGGTGGGAAGTGGATAGAGAATTACATCATTAATGGTAAGTGGCTAACTCTTGGGGGAAGAGTGTGAATAAAAGTGCTAGGCTCGTAGGGATTTTTCAAATATTTCATTGGTTACACAACACTTCCTTAAACTAGAAAGTATTTGTGAGAAAAGTCTATAGGCAAGAGAACCGAAAAGCAGTTGTTAAAAGATAAAAGAATTTTTAAAGATGTGAAGTTATAAAAATGACAAATATTAGTGATCATATAATATCAAGTACTTACAAAACCTTTGAAATCTATTCTTCCTATTGTACAAGCTCTTTATTGGCAAAAACTCTCATTATCAACCAGGTAATATGTTATTGTAATATTTCATATTCCCCCAGCTGGAAATAATCTCCCCCTCCTCTAAATTATCATAGTATTTTGTTCATGACAATTATTCCAAATAACTATAATTTAGGGGAGACTCACTGTTTTATTTCTTCTTGAAAAAGCTCCTTGTTTTATTTCATCAAGCTACTTGTTTTATTTCTTTTCAAGCTACTTGAAGGCAGGAATTGTGACTTACTCATCAGTGCCGTGCACATAGATATTCGGTAAATATCTGGGGAGTGAATAACTGAAAATCTAAAAATCTTTTTGTTTGTGTTAAGTTATACAAATATCGAAGGATCGTATTAGTGATTAATCAGATTTTCCTTATTAGGTTCCACTACTATGGAAAAAAATAGTGCTTTGTAGGTATTAGAATTGCTACACTTTTCTACTCTTCATACCTATTCATGGTCTAATTTATCTGTATTTATGATTTAAAAATACTTCCCAGCTATAAATCATTTATATCATGCATCAGTATAATGTACCTGTTATTTCCTCCCTTAGCACTGTGTTTTGAAGTGCCATTCTTCCTGAAGATAGAGTGCTGAACTGTAGTTTTGTATGGAGTGGAAGAAGGTAAAATGTAAATCAGAGAACTGTAGGGAAAATAAATACTCTTAACTAAGATTATCTCAAATCACTACAGTTTTGAAAAGTACTGAAATTTCTTCAAAGTGGTTAAGCAAGTTGACTACTGTACTTTTTTTTAACCAATACTATGCAAAGCTGGGATTGACCCCTACATTTTTAACAATATTGTAAAATGCTAATACAGACCAGAATAACATTTCAAATACAGCCAAAATGTTTGCAAGATATATTTATGTTTTTATTTGCACTTAAGCAGAAAAAGAGTGCTATTTGAGTTTTTAAGATTAAAAAACTACATTGAAATAAAAGTTAAAAAATGCAGTCTCAATTGTCAGAAATACACACATTAATTAAAACCTTATGGCTAGCACCAGGAACCAGCATTAATTGTTTAGGAAAAAATTAATTACAGTAATTATAATACTGTTTTAAAGTACTTTTACATATATTCTCATTTGATCCTCTTAACTTTAATCTTCATAAAAACAGAACAGGTATTATCTCCCATTTTATAGATGATAAATTTCAAAATTATGAAGTCATAAGAAAAAGAAATTATGAATGACATTAGCAAATATGATAGCTGGGATCCCAATGGATCAAATTAAAAAAAAAAAGCATAAAACAGCTGGAGGTAAAGTCACAATAACTTATTACAGCAAATAACCTAAAATAAATACAACTTAGTTTAAGAAGATAATGCATCTTGGAATAGGCAAGTGAATATTTAGATCCAATGAAATTCCTGGAACAGAGTTCATAGTGGGGGTGTATACTAGAATCACTTTGGAAGCTTTTTCAAAGAACATACACGCCCTGATCCCACCTGTAATCTGTTGAATAGAAATAGAAATCTTTAAAGCCCCGACATATTTCTGGGAAAGCCTTCCAAGCAATTCTAACACACTCCTGAATAAGAACCAGAGCCCTAAAACATAAAGAAGCAGAAAAAATGCACATATCCAGAAAAGCAATCCAAAAATTCATGTACAAGTATGGGCTGGGTGACAAACTAGGCAGAGGAAAATCTGACTTGTTTTTTTTTTTTTTAATTCTGACGACTTTAACTCTTTTTTCTCCCACCCTAAAAAGCTTAGCCAAATATAAGCAAGGGAAAAAAGCATTATGATAGGGATAGCCTTCAATCACACCAATTTATTTAGAAGGTAAATTGTTTGCAAAATTAATACTGTAATTATCATAACATTTCTTAAAATACGGCAAGCAAATGATCACACGCTAATGTATCAACACCACAGCTGAGACTGACTGCAGACTGCATCTCCCTTGCAGAAGTACTGGATAATAGACTGCCTGAGAGCCAAAGGAGCAGATGGAGCTAACAATATATACTTTTCTAAGTATCACTTTCACTCACTTTGGAGAAAAAGAAAATAAGATCTATTCATCATTCCTCAAACCTAGGAACCCAACTGAATCGTGGTGATAAGCTTCTTTACCTTAAGACACACTTCTTCCGTTTCTTCCTAATTATGATCAAAATTTAGAGTTACCATTTCTCACGTAGATAGAATGGCATTCAATTAACAAAGGGGCAATGAAAACTTAAGCCTATTCCCACATGATAGAAAAAGACTAACACAGAAGGTGCAAAAGAAATCAAATGAAGGATAAGTTATATCAATCAAATTAGTAAAAGGACACATGGTCTATCTACTAAGAAATTTTTTATTTACTTTCTTTCAGAATGTTTACTATCATCTAAGCGGACAAAGGAGAAAAGATACACTGCCTCCAAACATCACTGTCAAACTTTTCTCCACTAGCTTAAAAATACAGAAAACCATTCCAAATTATTTAAAAGTAAGTGCACATTCTCAAAGTCTTGAAAGACGATTTTCTGTCTAGCATCTATTCTAGCCTATTATTGCAAGTTTTGAAGGTTTCACAGAATTCTAGAATGTCAGGATACTCAAACAATAGTGAGTGCCAACTACCTCTAGTAGCTCCTGTTTCCTAGAGGTCTGAGTCTCCAAACAGCTCCACTACATAAGAAAACGAACATTTATGGGCATGAACTGTCTCTGTTGTTCCTCAAAACAAGATGTTGTAGTAGTTATTCCCATTTTTATATTACAGAGTGGCAGAACTGGAATAAAACCAGGTTCATTATGGGCTAAAGCCCAGATTTACTCCAATTTCTGAGGCTGACTCTCAAATAAGTCTTAAGCCATCCAAGTAAGGGAATTTTCAGACAAGTATTTGGCTGATGTACGCACCACAAGGTAAATAAAAGATGCAAGAGTTTCACAACAGAGATTCTACTGCTAGAGATTCCATTACGGTGGGGAGAGAGGGAATCTTGAAAAAAATGTTAACTTCCAGAATGAAAAAGCAGAGAAATATTTAAAATGTGTCCTAGATTACTCAGGTATTTAATCAACTTAAAAATAAATGGCAGTACCAACTCATCTATCTTGATTAAGATTGCCAGATTTAAAAATAAAAATTACAAGAAGAACCATGAGAGACGATGGACTCTGAAAAACAAACTGAGGGTTCTAGAGGGGAGGGGGGTGGGAGGATGGGTTAGCCTGGTGATGGGTATTGAGGAGGGCACGTTCTGCATGGAGCACTGGGTGTTATGCACAAACAATGAATCATGGAACACTATATCTAAAACTAATGATGTAATGTATGGGGATTAACATAATAAAAAATTTTAAAAAAAACTCACACAAAAGGCTAAGCAGGAACTACATAGGACTAGAGTTCAGAGATTTTATGTCATCATATGTAAATTTTCATCAATGTGTGTTATATATAAATCCAGCTCTTTTTTTTTACCAAAAAAAAAAAAATTACAGGATGCCTACTTAAAAATGAATTAAACAAAGAAATTCTGTTAAGTATGTCCCATGCAAGTATTTGGGTCATGTGCCTACAAACCCGATCATATGCAGAGAACACAGATGAGAGAAGGATGGAACAAAAGGAAATTCTGGGCCTCTTATATTGTATTTGGGAAAGATAATACACACACCCCAGATGTTCCCAATATCGTTTCATCACGATTCCTCCTTAGCCATTTCACTCACTCATTCCCTTTACCCTCATATATCACCTTAATCCTTTTATACTGTTGTTGTCTCTACATTTTCACGTGCCACATTTTGGAAACAGCCTTCATGTTTACAGTGTGTAGTCGTCTACTTAAAAAAAGTCATTTGCTTTAGTTGTCAATTCCAGCTTCCAGCTCTATCGTTAATGATTAAGTTGCATCATAATTACACTGATTTTTTCCCCCTTACTCAAGAGAAATACTTATAGTTCTCTTGAAATTCACACCACAGAGTTGGAAGTAGTGTGGTTTACAAAAACAATTTCTTCATGTACTTCCTATTCTATGACACAACATCTATACTAAAGAACACTGTGAATAAAAATCAATTATCAAATTTTAAAACATATTTTACCATACTTACAAGTAAACAGAGCTCTCTCTGCATAAGAATATTTTGCACTTTCTACAGGAACAATGAGAAGCTTTAAATTCAGACAAAATAGCTAATTTTACTTAAACAAAACAGAATCATAAATATACAAGAGTAGTGACTGCCTATGCATACCCTACATGGGACAGGGAACATTTTTCTTAACAGTTCCTGTTCTAATTAATTGTGTCACAAGACAGAAATCAAGGTGTTAAAAAAAAAAAGGCAATAAAGACAGCTTAATAGAACCCGATCTGTGAAATCCTAAATAATTTGGTAATTTACCTGAACAAAATTTAGAATCATATAGAATCATATACATATATATAATTTTTATATATCTATATATTAAATTCCCCATTACTCATGGTACTTAAATTTTTGCTAATGAGATTATGATCTGTTACTTTTACATTCTACGTTTGTTATTTTACAGATAACAAATCCAGCTACACATACCTATTTACATATGACATCCGGTGAGAAAAGAAGAAATGGTCTTAAGTGCCTGGTAATCAATAAAAATACTTTTTTGAGGTTTTACTACTACCTTACTACAAATAATCTAAACTAGACAGTGATAACTAATTAAGCAAAATTTTTTTCCTAATACTCTTTCAGTTCAATTACTGTTTCAAAACAGGATAAGAATTTATAATTTACTGAATCTTTTTCTCTAAGGCCTTTACAAGTGATTAAGAAAAATACTCCCAGACTCCTTTTTAAAAATTTCCTTGGCAGTTTTCAAACAACTGAATTACAATTTAAATAATCTGTCATATTTTAAATAGTCCCATTTTAATGCAACTCCAGAAAAGGAAAAAAAAAAAAAATAATTACCCTACAACTTTCCATTCCTTTAAATTTTTTCCCCTTCAATTTAGGGAATCAGTCCTCACAACAGCACAAAATATAGTACCATTAAACAAATTTAAATCGTATCACATTTTTTAATAATGTGGGTCTTACCTTTATGAAATAGTTTTTTTCTCTCTTTTAAAAGAATTAGAAGTATTACACTCATGCCACATATTAATGAAGTTTGGTTAAACTGCCAGCAGTCTGACCTTTTTTACTTATAATGCTTACCATTCTTTACTACTTTCATACAAAATCTCTTTTTGTCATCCAATAAATTAGCCAATATTTCAGATCATCTTTGCACTTTTAATCTAAACGTGCCTTTAAATTATAAATTTACAAAATTATCTGAAAGTCTGGGGTCACTGAAGTGGGTAAAGAGAAAGTTGAAATATTTTAAACTACACTTGTATTCTCACATAAAAAACCACAGACAAACTGAAATCAAATGTCATGTGAACCACCCCAATTTCCTTTTCGGCCTACAGCAGTAGCTATGGCATTGTTCTGCTCAACCCCTTAAAAAAAAAAAAATCCTTTAATGCTTTCTACTTCCTCTTCTCAGCTAGACATCAGCCTCTGAGGGTCACTGAACCAGGGTCTTGGGAGGATGCGGGTCAAGCATAAACAGGTCCCCCAAAACCTTCAGCCTCCTAGTATACCGCTAACTTACCCTACAAGGCCTCCCTGCCTCTGCTCACGCTGCTCCGTCTGCCGAGAAAGGGCCCCGTGAACCTTGCCAGGATCCTGTAAAGGTCCAACTCGAACACAGTCTACTTGATTTACTTCCCTTTAGGTTACAGGCAGATCTAAACCACGGCTATATATATGAGACTCCCTCCCCTGCCCTCTAACCTGTTTCTTGGTAAACTCGTTTCCCCCCAAAGCAAGAGATCTACGCATCGGTTAACTGAAAATAAATTGTTACGTTAGTGATGTAACGTTTTCATTTCTACTCCTATTTTAAAGCACGGATATTCCAATACTCCTTTACCCCTTTCTTCCAACAAAGAAAAAAAATGACTTCTACGTAAACTAGAAAGTACCCGCTTTATAGTAGAAATTATCCACTTTGTTGAAGCAACTTAAGACCCGTTATGATACCACTGGTGACTTTTAAAGCCGCACCACATTTTGTACAACTGTCAACACATCCAGCGATCACCTCCCGGCACTTGATTAAATTAAACTAAAAAAAGGACAGCACTCCTGAGGTCTGAAGGTTCTTCATTCCTGTTCTAAAACATAAAACCACCATTTCAATATAAATCAATTTTTAAATACGAGAACTCTCCGTCCTCATTTAGATTCGTGTTACTTCCCTAATCCTAAAAATCAAGTCGTTGGGAATTTCTAAGGTTCCGGCTATTATAATGGCATCAAAATACAGAGCGTGGCTTTGATTTCGCACGCAAACCCCGTGCCAGGTAACTTTTTTAAAGGCTGACAATTTGCCAGGTGAGACGATTTTAAAGACAGAACGCACACAACCGAAACCGAGACCCCGACACCCTGAACTGCAAGACCCCCGGACGAGCTCCCTCCCGCGGCCCGGACCCGCGCCTGAAACACTCACCCGAGGCCATGGCTCCGCTCACCGCGCCGCCCTCTCCAAGTGTCCGACCCGAGGCCGCCACAGTCAGCCCGCGTCGGTCCGGCGGCGGAGGGACTCTGCCGGCGGGACCCCAGTCCGCCTGACCACCCCCCGGGGCCTCCTCCTCCTTCCCGCCCTCCTCGGGGTTTGCGGCTCACACCTTCCCACCCCCTTAATTCTCGCGTTCCGGATCACCCGGCTTCTCCCGTCCAAGGTGCGGGAGCCAGGGGCAGGGGGCGGAGCGCCGCGAGAACCGAGCGCCTGCCGGGCCTAGAGGCAAGCAGCCTGGTGGGAGGGGGATTTCCCGCGACTGACGTAGGCCCCGCACCACCGCCTTCCCCGGGGCCCGCGTCCCGCCCTGTCCGTGCCCCGCGCCCCGCCCCTGCCGCCCCCGGCTTTGAGACTGGGTCCGGGCAGCGGGAGGCGGGATCTTCGGGAGCGCAGGGAACGCTGGGAGCCGGGCGGTGACTGTCCCGAGCGTGCGAAAGCCGCCGACTCCGGAGAAATCCCCCTCCTCCAGGTTGTTCTTAGGCGCGTGGTTTAAAGTTCAGGAGCGGGTGGGAGGGTGCGCTGCCGTCCAGGGCACCGGCCGCCTGGGAGCACTTGGGGTCGGGCCGGCCGGCGAAGTGGGGCTGGCTCTGCCGGGCCCCGGCGGACGGCGGCTCGGGGTTTTCGATGGGTGGTTCCCCCTCTTCCCAATTTCGTACATGCAAATCTTCGCCCCCGCGCGGGCCGGCGGCGCAGCGCCGACGTCCCCGTGCGCCCGGCAGGGGAAGTGCGGAAGCCGCTGGCGCCTGTGTTCATTTGTAATTCACGTATTTGCATTTGGGGACCCCCGCAGTCTGATTTTCCTCCATTCTGTCTGAACTACGAAGGCTCTGTCAGCATTACGTACTTTACCCTACGAAAACTTTTTAAACTCTTAAGATCCGCACTTCCAGTTCGTTGCCTTATGATGCAGTGTGCTCAGGATTAGTGAAGGAAACGCTGTTTTAGTATTTGACAGATACCCACGAGGAAAGGGGGAGTGGGACGAAAGTTTAGTGTGTTGAGGGAATCTAGTACAACATTGCTTCTTTCATGGGCTAAGAATCTCCTGTGTGTCAGTTTATTTACCTCATTTATAACATTCTAATCTTATAGATGATGTAATGGGGGTTCAGAGAATTAAGTAATACTTCAGAGAAAAAATAATAAGGGTAATACTTCAGAGAAGTTAAGTTCTGGTAATAAGAAAAGCACAGTTTAAATCCAGGATTGTCTAACTCCATGCTCTTTCCACTATACCTTACTGCCTAAAACAAGTGCGGAGAGGGAATGGGGATTATCAGCCAGCTATATAAGTGCGGAAACTGGAGGACCCAGTTGGGGAAATAATTAAAAATAAAATCTCCTAATATAAAAACCCTCCACGAAGAGTAGAAAACAATGAAACAATTTTATTATTGAATAAGCATTAAAACATGCTGTGATGCACTGAAGAGATTATAAAGACAAAAAAAATCTCATTTGTTTATGTAGCAGGCAGATACAAGCCATGAGAGACCTGCTGTCTTTATCCAAAGGAAAAAATAATACGAAGTTATATCTGGAAACCAAAAGCTGAGATTTAAACTCCCACAAAGACAGGGAGGTGGGGGGGGCGGGGTACCATCGTCCTTAATACTTGCATTTCAAAGAGGTAAATTCAAGGCCCCCAAGAAAGACCTTAGGGGGATTCAAAACTGGCGCGAGGCTTACTTAGCTTTTTTAAAGGTGTACATACATCTCAAAGAGAGAAATCATTTACAATTTTGATTTTTCTAAAGAAATTGCTGAATGAAAAGAAAGGAGGTGAAGTTTCTTGTCCTTTTTGGGACCAGGGAAATTTTTTAATTTAATTTTTTAAACTTGTATTTACCCTTACAACCCCCAATGTTAGAGCTGTAAGGGAGAACTGAGGAGAAATTTTTAAGAATCCATTAGGAAGGTGAATGACAAATAGGAATGGAGAATATTTTGCTTGTATTTATTTATATTTCACCCCCAGAAACTGATTGATTTTAGGCACCTCTTGAACTCAATAGGGGATAATAATGTTTGTTTACTGAAGAGTTCTGGACCAAACAAGAGTCTGTGCCAGTTGCAGACTTCAGTTCTAAAACCACTCCAATCTATAAAATCACAAGTTGCAGCTAAAGAGATTTAGTAAAACTACAGAATTTTGAACTAAGTTTTATCTTTCATTTTTCAAAGACACTGACTTATTTAACTCTCACTAATAGGACAGCATGTTTATATTTACTTCCAGGGCTATTTTTATTTGTCACATGACTAAGCTTATTATCTCCCCTTTTATTATGGGTTTTATTATCTCCCCCTTTTTATTTTTTTTTAAGATTGTGTTTATTTATTTGAGAGAGAGAAGGAGAGAGCGAGCGAGAGAGCATAAGCAGGGGGAGCGGCAGAGAGGGAGAAGCAGGCTCCCCTTTGAGCAGGGATCATGATCTGAGCCAAACGCAGACACTTAAGCTTAACTGCTTAATGGACTGAGCCACCCAGGTGCCCCATCTCACCTCTTTAAAAGTTTTTTTTTAAACCCTTTCACTATTTCTTTTTTTATTTTTTTAATTTATTTTTAAGATTTTATTTATTTATTGAGAGAGAGTGTACCTGCATGCATGAGAGCTGGGGGTGGGGCCGTGCACAGAGGGAGAAGGAGAAGGAGAGAGAGAGAACCCCAAGCAGACTGCGTGCTGAGTCTGGAGCCTGACACAGGGCTCGATCCCACGATCTGGAGATCACGACCCCCAGCCGAAACCAAGAGTCAGAAGCCCAACTGACTGAGCCACCCAGGCATGCCCCTTTATTTTATTTTATTTTTTAAGATTTATTTAAAGAGAGAGAAAGCACGAGCTGGGGGCAGGGCAGAAGGAGAGAAGCAGACCCCCTGCTGAGCACTGAGCCTGACTTGTGGCTCCATTTCACCACCCTGAGATAATGACCTGAGCCAAAACCAGGAGTCAGATGCTTAACCGACTGAGCCACCTGGGCACCCCCAGACCTTTCACTATTTTTTAAAGTAGCTGAACCCCCTCTTGAAAGATTCAGTCCACATCTGAAAAGTGAAAATATTTTAGTTGTACAGGATATGCTTAATTTTTTGAAAAAGAAAGATTACATGACAAGGTGGATGGACTAAAAACAGCAGGGGTTAAGTGGTGATTTTGATTTTGGGGGGACTTACGCTGATGAAAAAATTTATTACTGTAAAGATGATAAGCAGCTAGTTGTTGGGGCTTATAGAAAAGAATAGCACATGTTGTTTTTCCTCAAGGGCCCCCAGTTGTTGTTAGTGTTCAGTTCAACAAATATCTACTCTGTGTCGGTTACTCCTCTCTTGGGAGCCCCGTAGACATCCCAAACTCAGCCTACTCAACATCTTTTCTCCCAAGTGTACTCTTACCCCATATTTCTTGTACCACCATCTACCCAGATACAGGTCAGGAAGCTGGGAGCCGTCTTTGACTTTTAGCATCTCCCATCAACCCCACAACATCCAGTCACCAAGTCCTGCAGATTTTACCAATAAAATATGAATCCATTTCTTCTCCACTTTATTGCCATTGTCCAAGTTCAAATCTTCATCATATCTCACCTAAACTGGAATGGTCACCTATTATGCCCACCTACACTTTTGTCCCCTTTGAAAGCCATTCAAACCTATTCAAATCCATTGCTGCTTGAATCTTCTATATGAATGCACATCAGACTTCTTTCTTCAGCCTCATCTGCATTCCATGCTTTGCGCTCTTACACATCATTGAACTGCTTCGTAGCTTCTCATATTCCATAAGCCATGCGGTTTCTTATCCACCTGCCTTTGTACTTACTCTCTCCTCTGCCTAGAAGTTCCTCCCCTGAGACATGCCATGTTCATGGATTGAAAGACTTAATATTGTTTAAATGTCAGTTCTCTGCAAATTAATCCATAGGTTTAGTAAATCCCAGCTAAAACCCCAGCATATTGTTGGGGTTGACAAGGTGATTCTCAAGTGTATGTAGAATTGCCAAGGTCCTGGAATAGCCAAGCCAATAGTGAAGAATAAAGCTGAAGAATGTACATTACCAGATATCCACATTTATTATAAAACTACAGGAATTAAGACAGTGTGATATTGGCACAAGTTTAGATATTAATGGGCTGGATTAGAAAATCCAGAAACGGGCGCCTGGGTGGCTCAGTCGTTAAGCGTCTGCCTTCGGCTCAGGTCATGATCCCAGGGTTCTGGGATCGAGCCCCGCGTCGGGCTCCCTGCTCTGCGGGAAGCCTGCTTCTCCCTCTCCCACTCCCCCTGCTTGTGTTCCCTCTCTCGCTGTGTCTCTCTCTGTCAAAAAATTAATAAAATCTTAAAAAAAAAAAAAAAATCCAGAAACAGACCCATACATACACAGTCTCTTGTTTATAACAGTCTCCACTGCAGGTGGTGTGGGGGAAAGGCCTTTTCACTAACTAGTGCTGGAACAAATCTGTCATCTGGAAAATAATAAAAGCTGATCCCAACTTACACCCATACCCAAAGTATTATTTAAAATGGATCATAGAACTAAATGTGAACAGCAAAATAATAAAACTTCTAGGAGAAAACATAGAATATCTTCATGATCTTGAGAAAGGCAAAGACTTCTTGAACATTATACAAAAAGCAATAACTACCAAAGAAAAGATAGATAAATTGGACTTAACTAAAATTAACTAACAGGTGTCACTAAGAGAATAAAAAGGCAAGGCACATACTGGGAGAAGATACTTGCAATACGTACATCTGGTAAAGAATTCTGTGGCATCCATGAAGTTACTTTGCTCAGATCTCCCTTCTAGAGAGGATCTACCTCAGCTTGCAAGCCAAGGCCACATGTTTCCTTGGAAGCACCTAGCCAATTATGAGCACAGTTGTGGGACAAGGACTTGCTATCTCTAGCAAGTACAGGACTTCTCTATGGGGAGTCGTTGTGTCAGAGCTCCTTACTGGGCTGGCTGAGACTTTCTTAGAGATGTATGCCAATCTGATTCTATTCCTATCCAATTCTTCCATTTCTCTTTTCACAAGTGTCAGACCTGTATCTGAAGACTCTTCCTGCCTATTCTTTCTCTCCCCTTTTTCTTTCATGTATATCTCTTGCACTGATCATTTCATATTGGTATCTGCCTCACACAGGACCCAACTCATTCACTCTACAAATCAGTAAGAAAAAGTAACTCAATTTTTTAAGTGGGCAAAAGACCCCAATAGGCACTTTACAAAAGAGGATAACCAAATGACTATAAGCATATAAAATCAACATATAAAAAGGCGCTCAGTCAAAAGAGAAATGTGTATAAAAATAATAATAAAATATTGCTACACCTTTGTCAGAATGGCTAAAATTAAAAGAACAATACCAAGTGCGAGAATGTGAAACAAATGGAATTCCCTTATATTTTTTGTGGGAATATAAATTGGTATAATAACCTTGGAAAATTGGCATATAAATTGGTGTCTAACCCTAAAATAATAAGTATCATATGATCCAGCAGTACCACTCTTAGGTTTATACCTAACAAATACTTATATTTATCAAAACATGGCCAAGAATATTGAAGGCATCTTTATTTGTACTGCTCAACAATATGAAAACAACTCAAATGTTCATCAACAGCAGAATACATAAATTGCGGTATATTCATACCATGGATTTCTCTCCAGTTATGAAAAAGAATGTATTATTGCCACACAACAATATGGATGAGTCTTATAAATGAAAAGCTATACACAAGAGAGTGCATACCATATGACTCCATTTATAGGCATACCTTGGAGATAGTATGGATTTGGTTCCAAACAACCACAATAAAGCAAATATTGCAATAAAGTGAGTCAAATGAATTTTTCAGTTTCCCAGGGCACATAAAAGTTATGTTTATACTATACTGTAGTCTATTAAATGTGTAATATCATTATATCTAAAAAACCCAATGTAGGTACCTTAACTTAAAAATGCTTTATTGCTGGGCGCCTGGGTGGCTCAGTTGGTTAAGCGACTGCCTTCGGCTCAGGCCATGATCCTGGAATCCCTGGATCGAGTCCCGCATCGGGCTCCCTGCTCGGCAGGGAGTCTGCTTCTCCCTCTGACCCTCCCCCCTCTCATGTGCTTGCTCTCTCTCATTCTCTCTCTCTCAAATAAATTAAAAAAAAAAAAAAAATCTTTAAAAAAAAATACTTTATTGCTAAAAATACAATCCTCAGAGCTTTCAGTGAGTTGAAATCTTTTTGCTGGTGGAGGGTCTTGCTTTGATGTTAATGGCTGCTGATCAGAATGGTGGTTGCTGAAGGCTGGGGTGGCTATCGTAATTTCTTAAAATAAGACAATAACGAAGTTTGTCACATTGATGGACTCTTCCTTTCATGAATGATTTCTCTGTACAGTGCTGTTTGATAACGTTTTACCCATAATAGAACTTCTTTCAAAACTGGGGTCCATCTTCTCAAACCCTGACACTGATTTATTAGCTGTGTTTATTTAATATTCTTAATCCTTTGTTGTTTTTCAGCAGTCTTCATGGCATCTTCATCAGAAGTAGAATCCATCTCAAGAAACTACTTTCTTTGCTCATCCGTAAAAAGCAACTCCTCATCCATTAGAGTCTTGCCATGAGACTGCAGCAATTCAGTCCCATCTTCAGGCTCCACTTCTAGTTCTCTTGCTGTTTTCACCACATCTGCTGTTCCTTCCTCCACTGATGTCTTGAACCCCTCAAAGTTTTCCATGAGGGTTGGAATCCACTTCTTCCAAACTCATGTTAATGTTGGTATTTTGAGCTTTTCCCTCGTATCATGAATATTCTTAATGGCATCTAGAATGCTGAATCCTTTCTAAAAGCTTTTCAATTTACTTTGCCCAGATCCCTCAAAGGAATCACTATCTGTGGCAGCTGTAGCCTTATGAAATGTATTTTTAAATCTTTTTATTTAAAAAAAATTTTTAATTGAATTATAATTGACACACAATATTATATTAGTTTCAGGTGTACAACATAGTGATTCAACAATTATATACATTACAAAATGATCACCATGATGGGGCACCTGGGTGGCTCAGTCGTTAAGCGTCTGCCTTCGGCTCAGGTCATGATCCCAGGGTCCTGGGATCGAGCCCCGCATCGGGCTCCTTGCTCAGTGGGGAGCCTGCTTCTCCCTCTCCTGCTCCCCCTGCTTGTGTTCCTGCTCTCGCTATCTCTCTCTCTCTGTCAAATAAATAAAATCTTAAAAAAAAAAAAAAATGATCACCATGATGAGTGTAATTACCATCTGTTACCATGCCAGGTTATCACAATACTTCTTTTTTTTAATTTAATTTAATTTTATTATGTTATGTTAGTCACCATACATCATTAGTTTTTGATGTGGTGATCCACGATCCATTGTTTTCGTGTAACACCCAGTGCTCCATGCAGTACGTGCCCTCCTTAATACCCATCACCGGGCTAACCCATCCCCCCTCCCCCCTCCCTTCTAAAACCCTGTTTGTTTCTCAGAGTCCATAGTCTCTCATGGTTCATCTCTCCCTCTGATTCCCCCCCCCTTCATTTTTCCCTTCCTTCTCCTAATGTCCTCCATGCTATTCCTTATGTTCCAAAAATAAGTGAAACCATATGATAATTGACTTTCTCTGCTTGACTTATTTCACTTAGCATAATCTCCTCCAGTCCCATCCATGTTGATGTAAAAGTTGGGTATTCATCCTTTCTCATGGCTGAGTAATATTCCGTTGTATATATGGACCACATCTTCTTTATCCATTCATCTGTTGAAGGGCATCTCGGCTCTTTCCACAGTTTGGCTGTTGCGGACATTGCTGCTATGAACATTGGGGTGCATATGGCCCTTCTTTTCACTACATCTGTGTCTTTGGGGTAAATACCCAGGAGTGCAGTTGCTGGGTCATAGGGTAGCTCTAGCTATCACAATATTTCTAACTATATTCCCTATGCTGTACTTTTCATCCCCATGGCTTATTTGTTTTATAACTGGAAGTTTATAACTCTTAATCCCCTTTACCTATTTTGCCCATCCCCCCAATCCTCTCCCCTCTGGCAACCACCAGTTCAGTCTCTGTATTTACGATCTGTTTCTGCTTTTGTCTCTTTGTTCATTTGTCTTGCTTTTTAGATTCCAGGTGTAAGTGAAATCATATGGTGTTTGTCTTTTTCTGACTTGTTTCACTTAGCATAATACCCTCTACCTCCACCTATGTTGCAAATGGCAAGATTTTATTCTTTTTTTTAATGGCTGAGTAATACACCATGGTCTATACCACATCTTCTTTGTCCATTCCTCTATTGTTGGATGCTTAAGTTGCTTCCATGTCTTGGCTATTGTAAATAATGCTGTAAGAAACATAAGAGTGCATGTATCTTTTCAAATTAGTGTTTTTGTTATCTTCAGATAAATATCCAGAAGAGGAATTACTAGATCATATATTTCTATTCTATTCTTTTCTTAATTTTTTGAGGAACTTCCATACTGTTTTCCATAGTGGATGTACCAATTTACACTCCCACCAATAGTGCCTGAGGGTTCCTTTTCCTCCACATCCTCGCCAACACTTCTTATTCCTTATCTTCTTGATACTAGCCATTCTGACAGGTGTGAGGTCTCATTGTGGTTTTGATTCGCATTTCCCTGATGATTAGTGATGTTGAGCATCTTTTCATATGTCTGTTGGCTATTTATCAGATTTTTTAGTTGCATGAGTTCCTTTTATATTTTGGGTATTAACGCCTTATCAGATATATCATTTGCAAATATCTTCTCCCATTCTGTAGCTTGCTTTTTCATTTTGTTGATGGTTTCCTTTGCTCTGCAAAAGCTTTTTAGTTTGATGCGGTCCCAATTATTTATTTTTGCTTGTTTCTTTTGCCTGAGGAGACATCCAGAAAAATATTGCTGAGGCCAATGTCCAAGAGATGTTTTCGTTTAGGAGATTTATATTTTCAGATCTTACATTTAGGGCTTTAATCCGTTTCGAGTTTGTTTATGAATATGGTGTAGGAATGTTGTTCAGTTTCATTTTTTTGCAAGTAGCTTCCAGTTTTACCAACACCATTTATTGAAGAGACTGTTTTTTCTCCATTGTATATTCTTACCTCCTTTGTCCTAGATTAATTGACCCTATAAATGTAGAAGTTTTTTTTTTTTTTCTGGGATCTCCATTTTGTTCCATTGATCTGTCTATTTTTGTGCCAGTACCTTCTATTTTGATTACTATGACTTTGTAGTATGGTTTGAAATCTGGGATTATGATCTTTCCCGCTTTATTCTTCTTTCTCAATATTGCTTTGGCTATTTGGGGTCTTCTCCAGTTCCATACAAGTTTTAGAATTATTTGTTCTAGTTCTGTGAAAAATATTATTGGTATTTTGATAGGGTTTACATTGAATCTATAGATTGCTTTGAGTAGTATGGACATTTTAACAAAATATTAATTCTTCTAATCCATGAACATGGTCTATGTTTCTGTTTATTTATGTCATCTTTAATTTCTTTTAACAATGTCTTATTGTTTTCAGAGTACAGATCTTTCACCTCCTTGGTTAAATTTATTCCTGGGTATTTTATTCTTTTTGATGCAGTTGTAAATGGGATTATTAATTTATTTTTCTGCTAGTTACTAGTATATACAAACACAACAGATTTCTGTATATTTTGTATCCTACAACTTTACTAAATCAAAATGTATTTATTTTTTACATTTATAAGATATATTTGTGATTTTTCTGACCAAAGTGCAATGATTTTTAAATCTCCTTAAACAAATAACTGAAAAAAAGTATTCAAGAAAATAAAACACAAATGGGAAATTTAACCATTAGATTTTTTTGCTTCATACCAACCCTATGTTTAGTCTAGAGAACAAACTTTGAATGAAGTGTTACTAAAATACTAGCCAAATCACAAAATGTATTTCTTACATAATAAGACTTAAAAGTCAAAATGACTCCTTGATCTTTTGGCTGCAGAATGGATGTTGTGTTAGCGGACATGAACACAACATGAATCTCATTGTACATCTCCATCAGCACGCTTGGGTTACCAGGTGCATTGCCAATGAGCAGTAATGTTTTGAAAGGAACCCTTTTTTCTGAGCAGTAGGTCTTAATAGTGGTCTTAAAATATTCAGTAAACTGTATTTGAAACAGATGTGTTGTCATCTAGGCTTTGTTCCATTTATAGAGCACAGACAGAGTAGATTTAGCCTAATTCTTAAGAGTCCTAGAATTTTTGGAATGGTAAATGAGTGTTGACTTCAACTTAAAGTTACCAGCTGCATTAGCCTGTAACAAGAGAGTCAGCCTGTCCTTTGAAGCTTTGAAGCCAGACATTGACTTTTTTCTAGCTATTCAAGTCCTATCTTCCAGTAGAAGGTTGTTTTGTCTACATTGACAGTCGTTGTTTAGCATAGCCATGGTCATTAATGATCTTAGGTAGATCTTCTGGATAACTTGCTGCAGCTTCTATATCAGCATTGCTGCTTCACTTCACACTTTTATGTTGTAGAAATTGCTTCTTTCCTTAAACCTCATGAACCAACCTTTGCTAGCTTCAAACTTCTCTTCTGCAGCTTCCTCACCTCTCTCAGTCTTCATAAAATTGAAGAAAGTTAGGGCCTTCCTCTGGATTAGGTTTTGGCTGAAGGGAATGTTGTGGCTGATTCAGTCTTTTTTTTTTTTTTTAATTTTTTTTATTTATTTGACAGAGAGAGACACAGCAAGAGAGGGAACACGAGCAGGGGCAGTGGGAGAGGGAGAAGCAGGTTTCCTGCGGAGCAGGCAGCCCAATGCGGGGCTCGATCCCGGGACCCTGGGATCATGACCTGAGCCTAAGGCAGATGCTTAACGACTGAGCCACCCAGGCGCCTCTGATTCAGTCTTGTATCCAGACCACTAAAACTTTCTCCATATCAGCAATAAGGCTGTTTCTCTTTCTTACCGTTCGTGTGATCACTGGCATAGCACTTTTCATTTCCTTCGAGAACTTTTCCTTTGCATTTATGACTTGGCTAACTGTTTTGAGCAGGAGGCCTAGCTTTTGGCTTATCTTGGCTTTTGACATGCCTTCTTCATAAGCTTAATAATTTCTAGCTTTTGATTTGAACTGAGAGACATGTGAGCAGCACCTGGCTGGCTCAGTTGATAGAGCATGAGACTCTTGATCTCGGAGTCATGAATTCAAGCCCCACATTGGTCATACAGCTTACTTCAAAAAAAAAAAAAAGAGAAACGTGATTATTCTTTCACTTGAACACTTAGAAGCCATTTCAGGGTTATTAATTGGCCTAATTTCAGTATTGTTGTGTCTCAGGGAATAGGGAGGCGTGAGGAGGGGGAGAGAGATGGGGAGCCACTGGTGGGAGCAGCAGTCAGCACACAACATTTATTAAGTTTGCCATCTTACATAATTGCAGTTTGTAGTGCCCCAAAACAATTACAGTCGTAACATCAAAGATCACAGATCACCATAACAAATGTAATAATAATAAAAAAGTTTTAAATATTGTGACAATTACCACAATGTGACACACAGACATGAAGTGAGCAAATGCTATTGGAAAAATAGTGCCAATAGACTTGCTTGATGCCGGGTACCACAAACCTTTGATTTGTGAAAAAAAAAAAAAAGTATCTGCAAAGTACAATAAAGTGAGCAATAAAACAAGGTCTATCTGTATATCAAGTTCAAACAACAGATAAAAACTAATTTTTGTGATGGAGGGCAGAATGTTGGGTACCTTTGGGGTGGATATTGATGAGAAGTGGCCCAAGGGAGCCTTCCGAGTTGCTAGAAATGTTTTATATCTTGATCTGGGTGGTGGGAGATAAAGACTCTCTCCTTAAAAAAAAAAAAGACTCTCTCCTTGGCCAAACTCTAGTCACGCTCTTCTGAGCCCTGTTTTTGACAAGTCCTCAGTCTTGGCCTATGACAACTTCCGTCTCTTAGCACAAATTAGTTTTCCCACCCCTTACACTAAGAGGCTTGAACAAACACTAGCAGAGTTTCTAACCACTCAAGTCCAGGATGATGATGTCAGCCCTCCTTAGGTTGCTGCTTGGGAAAGCACAAGACCCCCAAAAGAATTCACCGTTTATTCCAGCCAACACTTAAAGACAGGATGCCTGGGGCGCCTGGGTGGCTCAGTCAGTTGAACATCTGCCTTCTGCTCAGGTCATGATCTCAGGGTCTTGGGATTGAGCCCCACATTGGGCTCCCTGCTCAGCAGGGAGTCTGCTTCTCTCTCTTCCTTTGCCCCCCACCCTGCCCCACCACTCGTGCTCTCTCTCTCTTTCAAATAAATAAATAAATAAAAATCTTTAAAGACAGGCTGCCTCTCTCTTAGTCTCTATGGGAGAGTGGGAGCCTAACTTAAATAAATGCTGGTTAACAAACACAGATGGCCCCTTCCCATTTTTTATGAATTTCCATGTCCCTGACTGCTCATTTCCCCTCCCTATTTCCCCCTTCTCCATTGAAAATGCCCATTCACCTCTGCACAAATCAAAGCTGAGTTCAGTTTACACTGGACTCTCTTCCCTATTTCAATACCACTTTAGAGTCTGGATAGTTGGTTTTTTTTTAAATTTAATATTTATTTATTTATTTTAGAGAGAGCTCACGCACCCTTACATGCATGCCGGCACAGGGGGAGGGAGAGGGACAAGCAGACTCTATGCC
>NW_022589715.1:34135885-34222179 GCF_004348235.1 Phoca vitulina
TTTTTTTTTTTTTTTTTTAAGATTTTATTTATTTGACAGAGAGAGACACAGCGAGAGAGGGAACACAAGCAGGGGGAGTGGGAGAGGGAGAAGCAGGCTTCCTGCCGAGCAGGGAGCCCGATGCGGGGCTCGATCCCAGGACCCTGGGATCATGACCTGAGCCGAAGGCAGACGCTTAACGACTGAGCCACCCAGGCACCCCTGGGTTACATATATTTAAAAATTGAGCTATACTGGTGTGTAAAGACTTGCACACTTTATGTATGTTGTACCTCAGTTTTTTAAAAGTATCTGAATAGACTTGTGAGTAACTTTCCCCACGAGGGCCACACAACCTGCGCAGCCTTCCCTTGAGACCCTGTTTACCATCTAGCTCCCTTCTCTCCACCTTCTAACACATACTTCTTCACCTGTTTCATTCCTGCTCATCCTTTTAAGATTCAGTATACAGATTCCCTTAGCCACATAGGCTGTTCCTTCTCTGTCCTTGGTTAGCAACATCAGTAGTTCCCTGAGTGAAATTCAAAACTGGCCCCTGTACACTGAGGACAAGGGGAGACTGAAGAAAGGCACACCACTCCAGATCGGTAAATTGCAGGTTTAATAAGCAAGGGAACTTACAAACAAGGTTTGTCTTGGGCAGCTGCAAGACAAGTAGATCTTGCCAGATTCTTAAAAGTTTATTTTGAGGCCTTAATGGATTTCAGTCACATACGAAGTCCAGATGGTCTCAACAACACATTACTCTCTTAAAGCTGCACCCTTGAAATGGCTCCTAGTGTGGGAATAGTGAGTAGAACCTATATTCCAAGGACAGGGAAGAGGGTAAAGAGCTTCTGATTGCCCAGCTTGAGGGTCAACTGGTGGTCACATCCTTTCGACCTCTTCTAACATCGGTGCAACATAAAAAGCAGCATATTACCTATCATCCTGCTTATCACACTGAACTACAGTTTTCTTGTTATGTGCCTGGTTCCCTTACTTAAAATATAAAATCCTTGAAAGCAGGGAGTCTCTTATTTCTGGTGGCTGGCATATATAGCAGATGTTCAATGTTTGCTGAATGAATTTTCCTGATTAGTGATCAATACCTTTTTTCCTTGAGCCTGGTTGGGTTATTAAATGTCCCACCATGTCTGGTCTTTAGTGTGTGGTATATTGTACACCTTGCATTTGAATAGCTCTTCTGAGCCTATGGGGGGCCACAGTGGTTGATTTTATTATGAAACTTTGCTGTAAACACATCTATTCAGTTTGATAACAGGCATCTTTTTTCTTATAAAGCAATTTCATTTTTTTTTTAAAGATTTTATTTATTTATTTGAGAGAGAGAATGAGATAGAGAGAGAGAGCATGAGAGGGGGAGGGTCAGAGGGAGAAGCAGACTCCCCGTTGAGCAGGGAGCCTGATGCGGGACTCGATCCTGGGACTCCAGGATCATGACCTGAGCCAAAGGCAGTCGCTTAACCAACTGAGCCACCCAGGCGCCCCGCAACTTCATTTTTTACCTCTCACTCTCTTTCATATTCTTCTGGGATCATAGACCCACAATACATCCAATTACTAATCAGATTTGTTTGTTTCTTGAGAGATGTGACTTCTTGATTGCTATATCATGAAAAAAAAAAAGATTTTATGTGTTTTTAAATTTTTTTTTTTTTTTTTTAAGATTTTGTTTATTTATTTATTTGACAGAGAGAGGATAAGCAAGAGAGTTAATGAGAGGGGATAGGGTCAGAGGGAGAAGCAGGCTCCCTGCTGAGCCGGGAGCCCGATGTGGGACTCGATCCCAGGACTCCGGGATCATGACCTAAGCCGAAGGCAGTCGCTTAACCAACTGAGCCACCCAGGCGCCCAAGATTTTATGTGTTTAAGCCTGTTCTTTAGTATCAAGAACAATGATTCTTCACCTTATCAGATCAGCGTCCACTGTTTTATAACTTATATTTGTAACAATCCCTTTACTATCCTCAAGTGAAATTCATAGATAAAATCTACCTCACATGTATATTTTCAAGCAAATGAAACAATGCTCTAACAGCAATATCCAGGAGAAATAAAAAGCCATTTATAAAAAAATAACACTTCAATATGTAAATGTTTGGTGTGAATAATGGGAAATATGTATATTTAGGTCTCTGCCCCCAGTTCCTGGCACAGAGCTCCTTAAAACCCTTGGAATTTCCGGAGTGATAGCAATGTCTTTTGTTCTAATGAGGCAGGTCCTGATTGGCTCCTGGTTGGTCACCAAAAAGACCAAGCTGCAATGAGAAGCTTGGAATATTCAGCCCCACCCCCCATTCTCCAAAGAGGGAAGAGGGGCTGGAAATGGAGTTGATAATTGATCATGCCTATGTGATGAAGCCTCCATAAAAATCCCAATATTATGGAGTTCAGAGGGCTTCCAGGTTGGTGAACATGTGGAGGTTCTGGGAGAGTAGCTTGCCTGGAGAGGGCAAGGAAGCCCCACTACCCTTCCCACATACCTCGCTCCGTGTATCTGTGCATCTGGCTGTTCATCTGTGTCCTTTATCATATCCTTTATTATAGACTAAACTGGTAAATGTAAGCAAATGTTTCCTTGAGTTCTGTGAGTTGTTCTAGCAGACAGTTGAATCCAAAGGGGAGGAGATCATGGGAACTTCTGATACGTAGCCAAGTCGGACAGAGGTTGTAGGTAACTGGGGGACCTACTACTTGTAGTTGGCATCTGAAGTGTGGGGGCAGTCTTATGGGACTGAGCCCTTAAATCTGTGGGATCTGATGCTCTCTCCAGGTAGATAGTGTCAGAATTGAGTTAAATTGTAAGACAGCTAGTTGGTGTAACACAGAATCGTTTGGTGTGTAAAAAAATCCCACACATCTGGTATCAGAAGTTGTAGGTTTGATAGCATGAGAGTAAAGTGTGTGTAAAGACATACACACTTTATGTATGTTATACCTCAGTTTTTTAAAAGTATCTGAATAGACTTGTGAATAACTTTTTTTTATAAGATTTTATTTATTTGAGAGAGCGAGCGGGAGGAGGAGCAGAGAGAGAGGGACAAGCAGACTCCATGCTGAGGGCAGAGCCCTATGCGGGGCTCAATCCATCGATGCTGAGATCATGACCTGAGCCGAAATCAAGAGCCAGTCGCTTTACAGACTGAGCCACCCAGGCACCCCAAAAATTGAGTTTTTCTTTACACACTGGGGTTTGACTACATTAAAAGACTTAATGAGAGGGATGCCTGGGTGGCTCAGTCAGTTAAGCATCTGCCTTCGACTCTGGTCATGATCCCAGGGTCCTGGGATCGAGTCCCACTTTGGGCTCCTTACTCAGCAGGGAGCCTGCTTCTCCCTCTGCCTGCCGCTCTCCCTGCTTTTGCTCTCTCTCTCTCTCTCTGACAAATAAACAAAAATATTTTATAAGTAAATAAATAAATAAAAGACGAAATGAGGTTTTCAAATGTTTGTGCCTACATATTAGCATCACAGTGAATGTGAGTGCTGCACATGCAGCCTGATGCTGTTTTGTTATGGTGAGCTGTCAAAGGTGCGATTTTACAACTTTCAAAATAAGTTTTTTAATTAGGGGCACCTGGGTGGCTCAGTCGTTAAGCGTCTGCCTTCTGCTCAGGTCATGATCCCAGGGTCCTGGGATCGAGCCCCGCATCGGGCTCCCTGCTCCGTGGGGAGCCTGCTTCTCCCTCTCCCACTCCCCCTGCTTGTGTTCCCTCTCCCGCTGTGTCTCTCTGTCAAATAAGTAAATAAAATCTTTAAAAAAAAAGTTTTCTAATTAAACAATCTTGATTTACACAGTAGTTGCATTCCTGGGGGAATTCAGTGTATATGAAAACCACATGAAAAATATTTTGTGCTTATATGTAAAATGGAATTGTGTTCCAGGCTTATAATAGATTTTTCACCTACATGCTTGTGAGTATCAGGTGAGACACTGGGAAATCATAAGGATGGGGGCCAGCTCTTGGCTGTGCCAGATTCTCCCTAGAAGACATATAACATCTCTAACCACCCCCCACAGTAAATGCCCACAGTGCCCCCAAATCATTTTGACAACCAACAATTTGGTCACAGATTTCCAAAATATCCCAAGGGGTTTGAAATAGTGGTTCTTTAATTTTGGTAGTCATAAGAATCACTTGGGGAGCTTATTTGGAATGCATATTCCTTGGCCCCATTCTCAAAATTCTAATTCAGTACGTAGGGGAAGGGTTCTGGAATCCATGTTTTTTTATTGACTATCCTAAGAGTTCTGTCCCTCAAAACTCACTAAGACGAGCTTTGCTCTTCACTAGAGCCATGATAGTCAACTTACTGTGCTCTACTGCAGAAGCCAAGACACAGCAGGGGACAGATTTGCCCCATAAAAACCGTTATATTTAGAGATGTTCATTTGGTACATTTATGTTTTAAGGCCATACACATTGTGGTAGTATTTTTGGCAATACATCTTATTGCTATCAGTTTATGACACCAACAGAAGTAAAATTTCCATTAGTAGTTGAAAACTGTAATAATGCTGTTGAGTATATTCTTGCCACTGTAATAACTATGTAACACAGAAGTAAATCTTACAAGTCAAGTGATAATAGGGGAGGGCCAGAAAAGCAATAGATAGTGGTAGGTGAGGTTAGGGAAAGTATTTGGAGGAGACAGGGGAGTCCCAGGTTAATGGCAGCCTACCAAGGAGTTCAAACGGACAACAGAGCCAAAAGGAAATGGCAGCCTACCCTTCCAAGTAAACATCACAACTGAGAGGAGCTTCTTGATTTAATGATTAATATAAAAACCCAATACCCCACCTAGATGACATCTGTTTTCCACAACCATTTGAGAACCACACACAGCTCTGGAGTTTGATCAGAGGCTTTTCTTGTGAGCAGAGATGTAGTTCATCCATTAGTGCCCCGGGCACTCTTCTCCCAGGTGCAAGTTGTTTGGGAAGAAGTAGGAAGACTGCTTTATGGATAAGGAGTCAGGCAAAGTGAGTGAGAGAATCTTGAATAATATTTTATGGAGGCTATGAAAAAAGTCTGTTGACTTATCCCTGTACCATAACTAAGGTGTTTGGCTTTGCAAATAACACAGACCTGGATTTAAATCTTAGCGTGGCCGCGTTTTAAACATGGGATATCGGACAAGTCACTTAACCTCTCTGCGCTTATCTGTCTCACAGACTTGTCCCGAGGACGAAATGCCATCGTCAGTGTAAAGGGTCTGACACAGGAAAAGTGTTTTAAAAATGTTAGGTTTTTTCCCTCTTTTATTATAAAAATGTTCAACATGCAGCAAAGTTGAAAGAATTTTGCAAGGACCATCTATATGCTCACCAACTAGATTTTACCATTAATATTTCACTACACTTGCCTTATCACCTGTTTAGCAATTTTTCTATCCCTCTATCCACTACTCATCTATCTTATTTTCTTAACGTATTTCCAAATCGATTGCCAACACTGGTACACTTCTCCCTAAATACTTCAGCGTATAGAAGCAATTATCTTTACACTTCTCTAATAACCACAATGAGGGGCGCCTGGGTGGCTCAGTGGGTTAAATGTCTGCCTTTGGCTCAGGTCATGATCCCAGGGTCCTGGGATTGAGCCCCGCATCGGGCTCCTTGCTCAGCGGGGAGCCTGCTTCTCCCTCTGCCTGCCGCTCTCAATGCTTGTGCACACTTGCGGGCTCTCTCTCTGACAAATAAATAAAATCTTTAAAAAATAATAATAGTAATAACCACAATGATCCTGTTCATCAGATTCAATGTCTCTCCCTCAAATAATTCTGGATGAACATTGCCAAATTGCTTCTCTTTGATACCCCTTTTATCTGTGTTACCTTCCCTCTGTTGCACAGTTTATGTAGATATTTTACATCAATTTAGGCAAGAAGACTACACTCGGGGCACCTGGCTGGGACAGTCGGTGGAGCATGTGACTCTTGATCTTAGGGTTTTGAGTTTGAGCTTCATGTTGGGTATAGAGATTACTTAAAAATAAAATCTTAAAAAAAAAAAAAAGACCACTCTAGTCCAAATTAGAGTACTCTCAAGTCAGGACAGATAGTTGCAGTAGTTGGACTCAGCCATTAGGAGTGGATTTTACCTGTGCTATTGGCAACCCCCACCCCACCCCAGTCCCCACTCCTCCCCTGTTTACTTATTACTCAATGAGCATTATTTAAGATCTCTGAAATCCACTTCCATGAATTTAAGAAGTTGTAAAAGACAAAGTCGGGGGAAAACACCTCCTAAAGGGCAAGGATTAGGATGTACAAATCAGTTTTGAAGAGCCCTAGAACCATTTCTACTTTTTTCAGCTTACTGAAGCATTCTTTTATATGGCTGCAGTACTCATAGCAGGAGATAATACTTAAACAGGGCAGATGTTATTTGAGAGAAGAGAAGGAAAGAAAGAGAAAAACTGAGTGTTGGAGAGACCAGGACAATGGAAGCAGAGGGCATGTGGCACAAAGTGCTAGCTGACTTCTCTTTTTCTGTGTTAACTGTAGCTTGGTATATGATTGCTCAGCTGTGCTGTATCTCCCAACTTCCCTTGAGTAGAGATGATATGTGCTCACCTTTTCCTAGGCAGAGACTTTCAGATAGTGAGCCTGCTTTTTTGCCTTTTCAGGGGCTAAAAAGAAGATGTCCTGTGATCCATAGTCAACCCTATAATTGAGGACAATGTCTTGGAGGTTATGATTGAGAAACAAGATGGAAGGAAACCGTGTGACTGCATGGAGCAGCCTGGAACTCAGACACTAAATTAAGAAATGAATTTCTGTCTTTTCTGAGCCATTTGGGTCTCTTTGTTATAGCAGCTAGCATAACACTAACTAATATGAATATATATTGAGAAACAGAGAAATAAGGGTAAAATTTGGTAATGGGAGGATTAGAAATGTTGGAAGGAGTGGTTTAGTTTTATCTTGTAGACAGTGGAGAAAATTGCCAAGTTCTTTTTTTTTTTTTCTTTTTTAAGTAAACTCTACACCCAGCATGGGCCTTGAACTCACAACCCCAAGATCAAGAGTCACATGCTCCACCAACTGAGCCAGCCAGTGCCCTGAAAATTGTAAGTTCTTAAACCAGGTAGTGCTATGATGAAGGAAATGAGACTGGTAGCATGAAAGCCTCCATGAAGAGGTTATTTCAAGCATGAGCCTGAAACAGACCAGGATATTGAATGTGGAAATGAAGGAAAAATGAAGAGGAAGGAAAACAATTAAGAGACATTACAAAGAGAAATTATAGGCCTTGGTGACCAACTGGTTATAGGGAATTAAGGAGAACCAGGAGGCAAAGGAAAGTCCCAAATTTCTAATCTGGAAAAGTGCTGATACCGCAGGAATTGCTGACAGGAAAATGGAAATAAAAAAAATCATAAATAGCTTGGTGTATGGCAGCAGACCCAGAGCCCACCATCACCAATGTTGCCTATGGTCCCTCCCATCCAACATGGGTCCATGTACCACCGTTTCTAAAGCAAACTTTAGGGGCAAGGGACAGTCCCTAAAGGAAGGACTGTAGCTCTGAGAAACCTGCCCACTCACCTATTTTTCATTTAAGGAACTGAAACATAAGGCTTGTGAACACACAGAGAAATGAAATCTTAGTACATGAAAACTCCAAAAAGCTATCATAAAACACTCATTTTTCAAATGGCTCTCTCTCTGTAATCTCTATGTTTATATTGTTTGAGCCCTATAGTATTATATGTGCTAGTTATGCATGTATCACACGGCTTGGAAGGATGACACAGCATACTAACTGGGTTTCTGTAACAGTAGTAATACCCAATGTTTCACAAACATGAGCTCTAATAATTACTTGCACAGATTTAGAATTAGCATTTTTCGGAACTGGTAATAAAGCCATCATCAAAGTCATATGATATTTCTGATATGTCTCAACAGAGGATAGTTAAATTTTAAGGTTGGAAGGAACCTTATAGAAATACAGACAACTTGGGGCGCCTGGGTGGCTCACTCGTTAAGCGTCTGCCTTCGGCTCAGGTCATGATCCCAGGGTCCTGGGATCGAGCCCTGCATCAGGCTCCCTGCTCAGTGAGAAGCCTGCTTCTCCTTCTCCCATTCCCCCCTGCTTGTGTTCCCTCTCTTGCTGTGTCTCTCTCTGTCAAACAAATAAATAAAACCTTAAAAAAAAAATACAGAAAACTTAAGTACTTTGCCCATGTTCATGCAGCTAGTTTGTTGTTGAATTGAGACTTGAAACTAGACCTCCAAACTCTTAATTTGGATCTTCCCCCCCTGCCATATTGCATTTCCAAATGTGATCTAAGACATAAAGCAATAGAAGAATATTTGTTAGGTAACTAGCAGCCATAATCTCACTAAGAAAAATGCTAACATATAGAGTGTTTAGCGTTCATAGGCTCTATATCTTCTAAGACTCTCATTTTTTTTTCCCCGACAGTTCTTAATTCACCATCTCTGTGGGAAAAGTAAAAATAAGACCTTTAACATGTTTTATTAAGGGCACTGACTGTGTCTTATTCATCATTTTTTCCCTCTAAGGTCTAGCACAGTGCTCTGAGTATTGTAGATGCTCAGTAAATATCATTTTTTTTTAAGATGTTATTTGTCTATTTGAGAGAAAGAGTGTATGAGCTGGGCAGGGTGTGGCAGGGAGCAGAGAATCTCAAGAAGACTCCGACACTAAGAGTGGAACTCCACACAGGGCTCAGCCCCATGACCCTGAGATCAGGACCTGAGCCAAAACCAAGAGTTGAACGCTTAACCAACTGAGCCACCCAGGTGCCCCATGCTCAGTAAATATCTAATGAAATATAAATTCTTATACATTGAATCACTCCAGTATTAATATGAGTGACAATGGGCATTAGGTACTATATATATATATATATATATATATATATATATATATATAGTATCTAATATATATATATGATGGCAGAAGATTCAACTCTTTGGCCCCAAAAAGGTAGGTAACTATGCCTGCAGAAAGGCATAATAGTGATTATAGTAAGACAAATACCAAAATCATGGATTTAATATCATAAAAGCAAGCTTACAAATTCTTTTTTATTTTATTTTATTTTATTTATTTGACAGAGAGAGACAGCGAGAGAGGGAACACAAGCAGGGGGAGTGGGAGAGGGAGAAGCTGGCTTCCCGCGGAGCAGGGAGCCCGATGCGGGGCTCGATCCCAGGACATGGGATCATGACCTGAGCCGAAGGCAGTCGCTTAACGACCGAGCCACCCAGGTGCCCCTAACAAATTCTTTAATAACGTTTGAAGTCCTTAATTTTTGCTAAAATTTTTTATTTTAAAATTACAGCATCAAGGGGTGCCTTGGTGGCTCAGTCCATTAAGCATCTGACTCTATTTCAGCTCAGGTCATGATCTCAGGGTCATGAGATCGAGCCCCTTTGTGGGGCTCCTCAGTCAATGGGGAGTCTGCTTAAGATTCTCGCTCTCCCTCTCCCTCTATCCCTCCCCCCACCTCTCTCTCTCAAATAAATAAATCTTTAAAAAAATTTACAGCATCAAAAATATACATCTAAAACATTCTAAAGAAAGATTGGAGAAAAGAAAAATGACCTGTAATTCTGCCTCACTAATACAAATGTCACCAATGTGCAGGTGTGAGAATGTGTGTATGTGTTCCCTTCCAGAGCTTTTTTGTATGCAAGCTTTGATGTATTTCTTCTGCTATTACTTGATCATCGCAAAAAATTAGAGCACAGAAAATGAGACTCAATTAAAATGACTTCACCCCTAACCCTGTGCAAAAAATATCCAAGAGTAATGGTTGGCAGTATATCCTCACATAACTTTTTTTTAATTTTATGTAGCTACAATCATGAATACTATACATACATAAAATTTGATAGCCTTCTTAAAAAAATATACTATTCATATTTTCCTGTGTTGCTATAGTTTTATGTGTGTGTGTTTTTGGTTTTTTTATTCCTTTGTTTGTTTGCTACATAGTTTTTATACTAACCTGTTTAAGGAAGGAAGTTGGGGCGCCTGGGTGGCTCAGTGAGTTAAGCATCTGCCTTTGTCTTGGGTCCTGGTCCCAGGGTCCTGGGATGGAGTCCTGCATCTGGCTTGCTGCTCAGTGGGGAGCCTGCTTCTCCCTATCCTGCTCCCCCTGCTTGTGTGCTCACTCTCTCTCTCTGTGTCAAATAAATAAAATCTTTAAAAAAAAAAAGGAAGTTGGCTAGAGAATGGATGTCCTAGGAAACTGGAAATTGTTCCAAAGTTTATAAGTCTTAATGAGGTTAAAAACCAGATTTTGTATGACCATGGAGTGGGAAAGTTGGAAAAATAAGAAATTATGATCTGAAAGTTGGGCTTTCTAAGTTGCAGCATAAGAAAGACTTAGATTTGTGTATGTGTGTGTTTTAAGATTTTATTCATTTATTTGAGAGAGAGAGAGAGACTGCAAGCGAGAGAGCAGCAGAGTGAGAGGGAGAAGCAGACTTCCCACTGAGCAGGGAGCCTGATGTGGGGCTCAATCCCAGGACCCTGAAGACCCATGACCTGAGCTGAAGGCAGCCGTTTAACCAACTGAGCCACCCAGGCACCTCAGAAGGCTTAGATTTATTATCTAGCAACTGAGATTGAAGACAAGCATAACTTCCATCTAATAATTTAATTATTCTAATATTTCATCTAATATTTACAGCCAACTATCAAAAACTCTCATGAGGTTCAAAATGTAATATACCTAATTTTAGAGTTTCCAGATGGAACTTTTTCATTTTTATAGCAAACATATACACATTTATCTATATTTAGTTATTATTAAAAATGATAGATCAATGTTATAAATCATAAAATTATACTTCAATACTACTGGCTATGGTTTGAATACATTTTTTGTCTTAAACATTATATGATGTAGGTCGCATCATTTCTCTATGTGGTTCTTGTTGGGTTCTGTTTATATAAATGAAAATTAAACTTAATAAATGTTGAATTAATCAGTGATTAAGTACTTACCACATGCCAAACACTGTGCTAGGCCCTTGGAATACAGAGGAGAAATTATGTCTCAGCACCAAAGACCTTTTAGCTAGTGGGGACACAGACCTGCCATTTCAATATAAGATAATTAGAGCTGAAATAGGAGGGACAGAATATAATAGAGCATGGAGTCTTTTCTCCTGCTTTGCTGAGCCCAGAAGACCTCCCCTTCTGTCCAACACAGTATCACACTTTGTCACCTAGGCCTCAAATAGGACTGCTTATGTGCAAAGTCTCACAAAATCTATCATGAATACTTTTGGCTCTGACGCCCTCCTCTGCTGTGATTCTAAATCATCATCAGCCTGATGATAGTGCCAGATGCCATCCTGTCTCCTCTACTGGCCTTGCTTTCCTATTTGTCTCTTGAGCCTCCTTATACCAGAACACTTTCATATTTCTGCAGCCACAAAACAAATTTCACCATATAAATGAACTCATGTTGGAGGAAGTAGAGAGTGAAAGTGGCATCTAACTTCATTTTTAGCATTTGAGCTCGAATGAGAACACCCTGGTAATCCAGGAGAGAAAGCTCACCCAGTCAACAATATGGAAGATGGACTAAGGGAAGTGCAGGACTAGAGGCAGGTGACTGTTAGGGAAAATAGTTGTAATAATGGTGGGGAGAGAAGATAAGTGTTTGATTTGAGGCAGTGGCTTTGGGAAATAGACATTTGGGGAGGTAGGTAAATAGAACTTCCAGGTTTCTGCTTTGAGCTACAGTATTAATTGTGGTGCCATTCAATGATCTAGGAGCTCCAGGGGAGGGGAATGTCTCCCTTTGTATTACAGTAAATCCAAATATTAAAAGGCCCCCTGTCTATCATTCTTTCTCCTCCTCCCCCTTTCTAACAGAGTCTTGATTTTGTTTGGCTTATCTACCCTGCTACAAATGCCAACTTCTTTTTTAACCCAATCACGATAATCCCATCTTGAGCCAAAGAGTAGTTTAGGAATTGGCAAATGATAAAATTCTGACTGATATGGGAGGGGAAATTTGCTGGGGAGATTCTGGAATACATTTTTTTTTTTTTCATTAATGAAAAGAGATACCCAGGAATTCACTGGACTTTGCTGTGTCTGCATGTGACAAGTAAATTAGAGAAGCCATTTTAAGACCACAAATTAAAAATAAAAGCAGCATGCTGAAGATGTTAGAGCAGAAAGATTTAGAAGGAATCTGAGTTTTCGATGACATGGTTAGCAACTGAGTAAGAATCATCTCACCTCAGACTCCTTGTTATAGGAGATAATAAATATTCCCATATGGTTTAAGCCAGTTGAGTTGAGCCTCCTGTTTGCAGCCCAGAATGATTTAAGAAATACAGAACTGTCCCTAAAAGAGAATTCTAGCTAGGCTTGTAATTACTTGGGAACCAGATCTTTGGAGCTGGATCCTCAATAGTCCAACCAATGGCCAAGAGCAGTTCACTACTGAGAACATGAACCAACTCTTTGAGGTCTGAGATCTTGGAAAATGGTCTCCACTAAAATATGTATTTCTTTAAAGTGGGCATTTAATTCTATCAATATTAAGTTAAGACAGTACTTTAATTTTCACTTCCTGTATTATACTTATAGTTACTGTATGCATACTGTTGCTTAAGACTACTGGCAGATTCAGAAATAGAACACAGTGCCTAGGCCAAAATGGAAGTTACAACTTTGACAAAAAGCCTTTGACAAAGAGTACAGGAAATAAAAGTCAGCCAAACAGGAAGTAAGCAGAGTAGAACAGAGCAGCCAGAAATATTTGAGCCCGGCACAAAAATTAATCTATCGGCAGAACACATAAGACCCAAGCAAAACATTTCAAGCTGAAACCTTCAATTTGTAAACATTTTAAGGGGATCATGAAAGAGGGAAAAAAACACAGGAAGGAAAAGGAAGAGAGAAATAATGTGTCTCAGTGGAGTTAATTATTACATAAACCAAAGAATGTCTTCTGCATAGATTAATGGCAGTTGAAAACCTTTCTGCAAATTCCTTGACCCTTCTCTCATTAGGAGGTGGATTCTGTGGCCCCTCTCTTTGAATCTGGACCAAACCTTAATGACTGGTTGACCGGTGAATTATGGCAGAAGTGACGTTATATGACTTTCCAGGCTAGGTCATAAAAGGTGGCAGGGGCGCCTGGGTGGCTCAGTTGGTTAAGTGTCCTACTCTTGATTTCAGCTCAGTCATGATCTCAGGATTGTGATATCAAGCCCCTCATCGGGCTCCACACCCTGCTTAAGATTCTCTGTCTATCCCTCTCCCTCTGCCCCTCCCCCCCCAAAAAAAGGTGGTGCAGATCCTACCAGGCTTGTTGCACCCCACATTAGAGCCATGACCCACTGTATAAGAAGCCTTACCACCCTGAGATCGCCACCTGGTGAGGAAGCACAAGCTAACCCATGCAGACAGACCACATGGAGACCCCCCCCCCCCTTACATGGTGAAAGAGAGATGCCCAGGCATTCCACACTCTGCCAATGCCCACTCTTTTAGCTCCTGCAACCGCATGAGAGATCCTAAGGCAGAACCACCTAGTGGAACTATTCCTGAATTCCTGACCCACAGAAACCTTGAGAGATAATAAAATGATTATTGTTTTAAGCCAATGAGCTTTGGGGTGGTTTGTTATGCAACCATAGATAACCAGAACAATAGATGAGTTGATTTAAATGCTATGGCTCTTTATTAAGTAAGGAAAGAACCCAAGGGTCCATTAGAAGTCATTGGAGCTAATTACCATGAGAAGCAAAGTAAAGTGTTGGTTTCCTGTCAAAGGATCTGTTACCAATAATAAAAGCAAATAATCAGTGAGACCAAGTAAGATTCTTTAAAAATCTCAATTCTGAAAGAACTTCGTTTTAGTTAATATGACATGTTTAAAGATTATGCCATATTTCTCAAGGGTAATTTGTGTAAGTACTTTCTACCACTTTTTATTCCTATTTCAGAGATTCATACTGCACTAATCCCCGCCCCGCCCCCTGCCCCCCCCAATCTGTGGTTTTCTGTGGGGCTGTGGCCTAGGACTGCCAGTGGGTGCCTGAAACCATGGCTAGGACTGAACCATATATACACTATATACTTTCCTGTACATACATCCCTATGATAGAGCTTAATTTATAAGTTAGGCACAGTAAGAGTTAACAGCAATAATGAATAATGAAATAGAACAATTATAACAATATACTGTAATAAAAGTTATGTGAATGTGGTCTCTCTCTCTCTCTCTCAAAATAGCTTATGTGCTGTACTCACCTTCCTCTTGTGATGATGTGAGATGGTAAAATGCCTACGGGATGAGATGACGTGGAAATCGTGAGGCGTTGTGACTTAGCAGTAGGCTACTATTTTTCCTTCTAACAACAGGTCAGAGGAAGGATTCTCTGCTTCCAGACTGCGGTTGACTGTGGGTAACTGAAACCATGGCAGGCAAAACCTCGGGTAAGGGGTGGGGGGCACTACTGTCCCAGCAAACTATGACAGATATTTGGGCTGATTTCTGTCTTGTCAACTCAGCTCTACTCAAAGAGCTACAAGCTAGGAGGCTCAGGATCTCTGTCCACTGGGGTCCAGTTTCCTGATCTCAGGATGTTTAGTCACAGAACATTCTTGTAAGGGAAAGTCCAGGACATTTTTAGTCCACATAGGACATGTAACTAGTGGGGCCACAACTGTGGGCTAAATTTCAGGATAGGAAATGTTTATGTCAGAGAAGTCAAAGCCTCCTACAGCTCACGCTTCTGGTATTAGTTCTTGTTCTTGTTTTAGAGTATTGAAAGAAAACGAAATAAAAATTAAGATCAACCAAAGCAAGTTTAGAAAAGTAACGTGGAACATGTATATAAAATGTCTAGAATAGACAGATCTGGAGAGACAGAAAGTTGATTAGGTGCTCCCTAGGGCTGGAGTCTGCTTGAGATTCTCTCTCCCTCTACCTGCCTCCCCAACCCAGCCCCCCTCACTCTCTCTCTCTCTCAAATAAATAAATCTTTTTTTAAAAAAATAAAAACATTAAAAAAATAAAAATAAAAAATAAAAACAATAGTAATTGAGTATAATTTTTTTTGGTAATATTAGGTCTATTGATGACAAGAATTGAATTCTTTTTTTTTTTTTTTTTTTTAAGATTTTATTTATTTGACAGAGAGAGCACAAGCAGAGGGAGAGAGAGGGAGAAGCAGGTTCCCTGCTGAGCAAGGAGCCCAGTGTGGGACTCGATCCCAGGACCCTGGGATCATGACCTGGGCCGAAGGCAGCCGCTTAACCGACTGAGCCACTTAGGCGTCTCAAGAATTGAATTCTTTTTTGACAGATAACATTTCACTTAACTGAGGTTCAAAGTTAATATTCTCTATCCTCAAATTGATTGCAGATGTTCTTCTGAAGAAAAAAGAGTTTTTTAGGGGTGCCTGTGTGGCTCAGTCGTTAAGCATCTGCCTTTGGCTCAGGTCATGATCCCAGGGTCCTGGGATCGAGCCCTGCATCGGGCTCCCTGCTCAGCGGGAAGCCTGCTTCTCCCTCTCCCACTCCCCCTGCTTGTGTCCCCTCTCTCGCTGTGTGTCTATCAAATAAATAAATAAAATCTTAAAAAGAAAAAAGAGTTTTTAGCTCATGAGCCATATAAAAACAGGCAGTGAGCTGGGTTTGGCCAATGGGTCATAGTTTGCCAATTGCGGCTCTTGAGGACTATATTCCTAAAGGCTGGTTTATTAGTTTCTCATGGCTTCTGTAACAAAGTACCACAAACTGAGTAGCTTAAAACAACAGAAATTTGTTATCTCATAGTTCTAGAGGCCAGAAATCTGAAATCAATGTTGCAGAGCCGGGCTCCCTCCAAAGGCTCTGGTGGAGAATACTGCTTTGCCTCTTCCAGCATCTGGTAGCCCTAGGTGTTCTTAGCTTGTGGCAGTATCACTCCAATCCCTGCCTCTGTCTTCTTGTGGCCGCCTTCCCTCTGTATCTGTGTCTGTGTTTCTCCTCCTATTCCTACAGGGACACCAGTCATACCCTAATTCAGTATGACTTCATTTAACTAAATACATTTGCAATGACCCTATTTCCAGATAAGAGCACATTCACTGGTACTGGACTTGAACATATCTTTTTGGGGGTACATGATTCAGCCCACAACAGCAACGGACTTGGGTAGAGAGCCCTGGAGGATCCTGGGGTCAAAGGTGTCCTCCTTATTATGTACCTCGAAGAACAGTGATGCTATTGATGACTACCAGATCTGGCTCAGTTCTCAACCTAGGGAGCACTTGCAAACCTGGAGCACAGAGCACCACCCTTCATGGTTTCCACAGCTCCAAACACTTGGACAGTTCTTTTTTGTTGTTTTAAGGCCCTTAGATACTATAGTTAGGTGCTTTCATTTAAAAATATGTCACTTGGGATGCCTGGCTTGCTCTGTCAATGGAGTGTGCAACTCCTGATTGTGAGGTCATAAGTTCAAGCCCCACGTTGGGTGTAGAGCTTACTTAAAAAATTAAGGTAAAAATAAAAATATGTCACTTACTATTAGAAAAATGACTAGAATTCATTCTATACTAGAGTGTTTCTTAGCTATTTTGAACTTCCTGGAAACTTCATGATACATCTGACTCTAGAAAGTGGGCAAATTTTTGTCTCTTATAGTGTGTTTACACCTTAAGACTTTTTAAAAAGCCGTTATTATGGTCCAGGCAAGAGTTAATGGTGGCTTATACCAAGGTTATAGCAGATGGAAAGAGGATGGGTGGATTAATGATCTTTTCATAGGCAGGATCTGTAGTATTTGAAAATGTGTATATTTAAGGGTGAAGAAGAAGGTGTCAAGAATGACTTTCAGGTTTCCAGCAACTGGGTGGAGAGTGGTACCATGGAATGAAATAGGGAACACTGGGAGAAGTCTGGGGTAGAAAGAGGAAGATCATGAGTTTGGCATGGATATATTTGTTCTGAGCAGATTGCTAAACTATACAGCTTTCTATATGGAGCTGAAACTGGAGATACAAATTTGAGAGTGGTTGTGGGATTTAAGGGGACCCATGAATAATGCCCCCTATCTTCTGAATTCAGAGCAACAGAGAAACAGATGTTAGGGAACAAAATCCCAGCTTTTTAATTTTTTATTTATTATTATTATTTTTTAAAAATCTCAGCTCTTTAATTGGTTAAGCTGGATTGTAGACTACAGCTTTGATTAGTAGACAAAACTGGGTTTTTAAATATCTTCCCACTGAATTCAAACCTATTGGCCTCCAACTGCAGACCTCCCTATTGCAGAAACAGAGCCTGGCCCAACAAAATTGTGTCATGTGGGAGAAAGGACTGGGTGCCTGCTGCAGGGGGCACACATCCAGACAGAGAGAAGAGGAGAGGCACCAAGCTGTGTGTGAGTCACTCCTCCTGGGGCAAGGACTGAGTGTTTCAGCAGGAAACACATGGTATACTCAAAGAGGTAATTGAGGGGAACATAGCAAAGGGATTATTTACGGAGGCTTGAGCAAGGTTGAGGGTACCAACAAAGGATGTAGAAGCATCCAGGAACTCCATACAGGGAAGTTCTAGTGAGGATCAGGGAAGGGAGCTCTTACCAGAACTCAGTGAGAGCTCTAGCCAAGACAGAGGTGCTGCCCAACAGGAATGTGGCAGAGGAAAGGAGCCAGGGCCAAAACTGGTCCTGCCCCCAGGGTGAGGGTAGGCTGTGGGGGAAGATAAACACCTGCCTACTCGCCCGTCCCACCATCTGAACTCGCTCTCATTGACCAGACCCCCAGGAAATTAGGGGACTATAATGACCATGGAATGCAGTCCATAGCAGTCAGCCTGCCCAGGCACAGAGCAGGGCAGGAAAGGGTGGGGAATGGGCAATCAGAAAATCACCAGCGTGTTGGTAGTAAGCCTGGAGAGAGGGCAAGAGGTGTCACTCTGGTTCAGTCGTGGCAGGGGACTTCCCTGAGGTGAGGATTAGAGACCTGTTGTCCTGCTCCCACATTTATGAGGCAAACCTTTACACCAGCACCCTACCGTCCAGTGCTCCTTGGGTCCCTCCTTCAACCATTGATGGGTAGTTTAGCCTTTACTCCAAGAAGACTCTGAAATGGGAGCAGAACAGTTCTTTAATTAAATGCCCACTGCACCTAGGGTGAAAAGAGGATCACTATCCTCATTCCCTTCTGACATTTGCTCTGCTGTTTTGTCCAACTGGTTTACCAGAAGCTATGCAATGGGATCAGATGACAATGTAAACATATGACAACGTGATGTTTGACAGTGATGCAACACCAATTAAATTGAAATGTCCCAAATAACCTTCCATCACAATGTTTCATCAATACTAAGAGGTGAACCTTTTTTTTTTCACATTTTACCCTCTCTAAAATGGGGAGTTAAATGACAATCTCTTGCCAGGCAGCTGTTATGATGGCGATGTCATTGCCCGCCACGTGCATCAAAACTGGAAGCACGGGTGGCGGCAGCTTGGGAGAAAACCCAGCAGACAGAGCAGAGCACTTCCGTAAAATTCTCCATCGCCAGTGCTCTTGATGACACAGAAGGTGACACTGTCTGAGATCACACAAGCCACTCTGATTTAAATAGTGGCTCAGCCATAGGGACAGAAGGTGAATTAGTGGTTGCAGGGGTAGGAGAGTGGGAGCAGTGGGCTGGGCCATGACGGCTAATGGGTGCAGGGTTTCTTGTTGGGGTGATGGAGATGTTCTGGAATATGTAGTGGTGACGGTGAGCATATTAAAAACCACTGAACTGTATACTTTCAAAGGGTGAATTTTGTGGAATGTGCATGATATCTCAGTTTTTAAAAAGCGATTTGAAACCTTAGGGGAAACGAGGTAGTGGATATACAGGAACTCTTGGTATTTCTGCAAGTTATTGTGAGTCCAAAATTATTTCAAAACAAAAAACTTGAAAGAAATGTGAGAAGGGGGAACACGGTGTAAAATGGAGGTCTTAATGTAAAAAGATCTGCATGCAGAGTATGTTCTAGACTTGTGTGAAGCCTTAGGAAAAAAGTAAAATGATACTCACTAAAAGCTCTTTTCCAACTCTGAAAACAAACATGATTCAGAATATTTGGGTTCTGAATATAAAGAGCTTCTAAGAATACTTGAAGTTACTTTGCTCATGTTTTCCTTTTTATGTATGCACAAGAACAACATATGGTAAAAATCTATATCTAAGTAAGTCTAAAAGAGCTTTAACTGTTAAGGAAGTATAAGATCAACATTTTAAGTGACAAGTGTTGTGTTAAAGTTTAATTGGCAGCTTCTCCCCCTTCCGCGGTGGTATTTAGATGTTCTGAAATACAGTCTTACATTCCCATGGAGGAATGAAAGCTCCCAGACCAAATCTCCACGCTCTCGTAAGATAAAAACCGCAGACATGGAAGCTCACGGCTCTTCCACAAACTCGTTCTGTTCAGCCTCACTGAACTCAGTGCCTGGGAAGAGAGCGGTCCCCTCCTTGGTTGCAGCCAACATCTCTTCTATGTTCCACTGTTGGAGTCCAAAGGGTTAGCAGGACATAGCCGGTTACCCCAGCACCAGCCCCACACCTGAGAAACTTAGAAAACCCGAGCCCATCTGCCGGTCCTGTGGCATTTAGACCAGTTGTATCAGTCCTGATTCTCGGTTGTGAGCTGTAGAAACGGACTGTGCCTGATTTAAGCAGATAAGGAATTTATTGATAGTTCTCTGGAGAGTTGGGGCAATTAGAAAAGCTGACTTTGAGTGGGTTGCCCGCAGGTGAGCTGTGCACCCCCCTCCACGGAGAATTCTCCACCTGGCCCGCGTCTGTGCATCACCGACTCCGGATTCAAAGCTCTGGGTGAGTGCGTCTCACTGACGGAGCCTTGGTCACATGGTAGCACCCTTGTCATGTGGCTGCAAGGGAAGCTGGGAAAGTGAGTAATTGGCATTTTCTGCTTCTATAAAAGGAGATAGACTCTGCCTCCCACCAAGACTCTTAAGGTGGGGGAAGAGGTGGCAGATGATGGGCAGCCAAAATCATGATGAATATCTACTTCAATCAAAATAAGGTTCTCAGAATCCCAGAACACACACATAGTACTGGCGCCGGCTGGAGACCCTGGCAGAGGCCTAGCAGGATGTGAGGGAAGGAAGGAAGACAGAAAACAGGAAAGAGAAAAATCTTCTCGCTATCAGCCTTGTCTGAATGCCTCTTGAGTCTCCATGGCAGTTTGCTATAGTGCTTGACCTGTGAACTTTTTGGTGTTGGGAGAAGTCTTTCATCCAGAGGTTAATTGTGGCCTAGGTGTACCATATCATATCTGGAAATTGAAACCTTCCCAGCCTCTTGAAAAATTTAGAAATTTTTAATGATGCTCCAGGATTTACTAGAGCCTCCTTTCTTCCCCATTCTGTATATTTAAAACCCCCTAATTTCTATTTCCCCCGTGTCTCTGTCAAAACCAGGACTCAGCCACATTTCTTCTTATGAGCAGCCCTTGCAATGGGGTGCTGATAAGCTGGCTCCCTGAGGGGGGGGACAGAAAGAGAGAGAGAGAGAGACCCTGATGTATAGCATTTGCCAGTTTCCTCAGCGTAAGTTCTCCCACCGTGGAAGAGTTCAAGCTAGCAAAGTTGTGCCTTGCAAAAATCCCTGACTATTTATGAGCTTTTCTGAGCCCCTAGGAGCTATTGCCTCTTGCCTGGAATGTCTTAGGCCTGTAATACCTGCCTCCTAAAGCAGTTTTCTCACTTATTTAATCTGGAGAACCACTCATAGTGGATTTCTCAACCAAAGCTGCTGTTGAATACATGCTCCGTGAGGGCAGAGGTCTTTGTCCAGGCTGTAGTCCCAGAATCTATAATAGTACCCGGTACATGTTTGTTTGTGGCCGTGGTTCTGAGTCTCTTCTCTGGGGCTGGGGAGCACAACCCCGTCGGCCATGTGCTAGGCCACAGAGCACTGCCTTTCCCTTGGTATTTGAGCTGTGCCAAAGACAGCAGAGAGTGTCCTGTCTTTTTCTGCGAAGTGGGAAGTGTCTCTGATCATCTGTTTGCCTCTGTCATTACACTTCTCTTTTTAGGAAGACTCAGCCCCATTTTTAACATTTTAACTTGCTTCTTTTTTTTTTTTTTTAATTTTATTTATTTATTTGACAGAGAGACACAGTGAGAGAGGGAACACAAGCAGAGGGAGTGGGAGAGGGAGAAGCAGGCTTCCCGCCGAGCAGGGAGCCGGATGCGGGGCTCGATCCCAGGACCCTGGGATTATGACCTGAGCCGAAGGCAGATGCTTAACAACTGAGCCACCCAGGCGCCCCTTAACTTGCTTCTTAAGTTGATCATTTCCTTCTTGATCATGTCGGCCAGCGCTGTTTTTTGCTGTATCAATTAGTGTTTTACTCTTTCTTTCCCTTAGCTTTTGAGTCAAGACGTTTGCTTTCCTGATATAGTCCTTAGACTCTGTCTTGTGGGGTCCACCCCAGCGAACAATGTGAAGTGATGAAATTTTGAATCTGCCAGAAATACGGCTGTTGATATGGGTCTTGTCCTCCTTTATCTCTCCTCTTGCTTGGGTGGGTGTTCTTTCGTGGACGGCGCTAGTGCCCTGGACCAGTACCTAATCTAGGCCTGGACTCTGTATCCCACTGTCCTGCCTGGTTTGCGTGCAGTTCATTTCATCTTCCTGGGCCTTTCCTGAAAGTCCTCCTCCAGAAGTTTCCCGGGTAGGTTCCCTCAGGGCATGCGCCAGGCCTGCATTGTCTCCTGTCATAACTGAGCCACCTCAGAGCTCACTGGTAATGCCAGAAGCAGTCTGTACTCATCTTCCCAGACCTCCCCACTCAAATCCGGCCACAGGTTGCGTGACTACCTGTTGTAACTGTCGCAATCTTTAAAGGGTGATTCCCCAATTAAACTTATTGTTGACTCCTTATCTGACCTTTTAAGAGGGCACTTCTCAAGAGCTTCCTGGAACTGTACTCCCTGGTTGGGGGTGGCAGGGTCTAGATTATTCCAGTCTGTTCTCTGAAATTTCACCTCCCTCTATGAGAGTTTTTTAGATCCTAGTCAACCTTTCTGGTCTAGTAATAACCGAAACAAACAAAAGTTGTTTAACACCTTCTTTAAGAGCAGTTAGGTCCAAGCATATCTCATTTCACCTTTCAAATTGGACTAGCCTCCGTGATCAAAACCCGTCTCTTAGGGAAATCCTTCTCTCTACATGGCAGTGGCGGTAAGGCCCGGTGCTGGACAATCAGAATAGACAACGGCTGCAAACAACCAAGGTATGTCTCTGGCCGAACCTCGGGCTTCCCCTGGTTATCATCCTGACTCCTTTATTTATCTTTCTCTCTCTGACTGCTCTCATTCTGACTTCAAGATCAAAGTTTTGTTAAAGAAAAAAATATTCATAACTCTTGTTAGAGAATGAATGGTAAGGCAGACTTTATTCAGGAGTAGGAACCACTGCAATGGGGTTTTGCAGAAGGGGAGAGAGATTGGGCTCAACTTGGAATACAGCATGGGCAAGAGGGAATGTATAGCCAGAGAGTGGGGAGGGGGGTCCGTGGATGGAAAATCACTCAGAGGAAACATCAGGGGTAAGGGGGGTGTTCTGGCTAAGCCCAGCTCACAGGATTCTTGCTGAATGCAGGCCAGGGAGACCAGACATCACCTGGGGTACTGGAGGATGAGGAACCTGATCAGATATCAAGGGGAGGTGGGGTTCTGGTTAAACTCACTTAGCAAGATTCTTCCTAAAATTGGACAATGTAGAGATGAACATGGAAGCCCAGAAGTCAGGGACCAGTTGAGAAAAGAGTTCAGAAGAGCCTTACTAGAGTTTGGTTTCTAAACCAATCCAGCTCCTCCTTGATTCCTAGAGACAGTATGTTCCTGGCACAGGCCTTTTACTAATCTTTTTTTTTTTTTTTTTTTGTATTTATTTATTTGACAGAAAGAGAGCCAGCACAAGCAGGGGGAGTGGGAGAGGGAGAAGCAGACTCCCAGCTGAGCAGGGAATCCCAGGACCCCAGGATCATGACTTGAGCCGAAGGCAGATGCTTAACTGACTGAGCCACCCAGGTGCCCCGCCTTTTACTATTCTTTCTGAGCCTTTGATTTACTAATATTTTCATTAATGCCCAAAAAGATAGCCTGCCAGCCATCAAATAAGACCCTGTTTGAATCTCTGATCAAAGCTGTGGCCAGGCTTAGGTAACAAATCTAGAGGATTTTTCATCCACGTGGTGGGGTTTGAGGGTGATTCTAGGAGTCTGTAGAAAAGCCTTAAGGAACCAGGAGGTTAATTCCACCACACTTCACTCCTTGGCCCTAAAACTGGGTTCTGTTCAACATAACAAAGAGGAGGAGCGTTTGAGGTAGTTGATTTAATAATGCACCTAAAGCTAGAGCCGCACAACTTCTTCTAACCCAGTGTTCTCAGCGGTCCTCAACAGCATGGGCACCACCTGGGAACTTGTTGGAAATGCTCATTCAAAGGCCTTGCCCCAGACCTACTGAATCAGGGGGCGGGAGCCCAGGAAAGAAAAGTAAACAAACTCGCTAGGTGAGTCTCATGAATGTTAGAGTTCAAGAACCACAGCTCCCACCCCAGTGGTACCTGACTCCCTTTACAGGAAGTTTCAGGTGGAATAGCTTCCTTTAGGCTGTTCCTGGCTAAGAAATATGGTAGGAGCAGCAAGGAATTTTCTCAACCACTAATACCTGAATAATTTTTTCACCGGAGCTCTGCATGTTTTAAGTGGTGGAGAGTCTCGTCTAATCGCCATGTTGGGTGCACCTGCTTAGATCTGTAAGTTGCAAAAGCCTTCACGGCCTGTATGCACTGAGGTTGCAAAGGCCCGGGTTTGCTGAAGCCCCATGACACCAGTCCCGTTAAACTGCTGTGTCTTGAAGCAGTCAGGGACCTGGAAGCCCTGTTCTTACAAAGTACTGACACCTCCTTGCCCAGCCACACCTGAAGCAGCCCTCTCTCTGGGTGTATCTTATTTCTCCAAAGCCCTATCTTTGCGCCTGTTCCTTAAGCTTTCCTGGTTTGTGGACCATGTGTGGGGCTTGGTGGTGAGGAGGAAACAAATCCAACCCCCCTCACTCGAGTTCAGAATCAACTGAGAAGTAAGATCAGACCGCCACTAGGGATCAGTTTTATTGCTGATAAAGTTGAACTGGAAAATGCAGCTGGAAATCTGCAGCCATCACTGGGCTTCCTCATACCCTCACCCTGAATTGAACCTCTCCACCATCGTTGCCAGCCGTCTGGTCTGCTGGGGAGGTTGCCAGACGCAACCATATTGTCACCAGAGCTAGTAGTCTTTCCCCAACCTTCCCCATCAGCTTGGTCTTTGGAGGAGAGTGGTAAGTTGTGGAAAGACAGCCAGGAGAGGTGCTCCAGACAGACAGTTCCTTCCCGGGGTGAATGGGAGGATGCAGGAATAAGATTTGCCCTGGCTGTGGAAATAGTATTTGAGGTCACTGGCACCAATGAAAGAGTCTAGAATGGGAAGAGGGGAAGGTCAGGACTGAGGCTTGAGGAAGGCTCACATTTAAACGTGGTTTCAAGGAGGAAGCCCCAGCCAGAGAAATCGAGAAGCCAGAGAGAGGAGGAGGAGAACCAGGAGTGTGTGGTGCCAGAGGAGCCAGGGAAAGATCATTTTAAGGAGAGAGTGATCAGCAGGGTCAAACTTTCCCAAGGGCCTATAAAATGAGAACAAAAACTGTCCCTTAGACTTAGCCACATGGTGACCTTATTGAAGGGTGAGAAGGGGAACCGAGCTTTGGGGTAGTCTTTGGAGGGTGTCCAGGGGGAGGGTTTTTCAAGAGGGACAAAGCTTGTTTGAAAACTGATGGGGAATGACAGCCTTCTGAGCTTGTGGAGGTTGTGGTGGTGGGGGGGGGGCGGGGAGGCAAATAGCTGGTACCCCATTCTCCAGGCCAGGCACCTTCAGTGCGGGGCTGTCTGTTTGCCAGGGGCACCTTTTCCTGATTTGCATGAAGATGCAGTGTGAACTAACAGCAGCCTTGGGTGGGAGGATGCTGGAACACAAGGGATGGTATAAAGGATAGTAAGTCACATAGTCACCTGCAAAGCAGGACTAGAAGCTGAAGGCATTTGGCTCCAAGTTCACAGGTAGCTTTAAACACCCCGAGGGCAGACACAAGAAAGGCTCTCCTTCACTTCAAGAGCTTGTCTGTATTTTTGGCAATCTCTAATTATTTTAGCACCAGTTGACCACGTATTTAAATCCTGACTTGGAAAGAATGACCAGGATCCAATGGTCCTAACCATCCCTTAGTGACAACCCCTTAGTACCTCTAGAGATCCACACTTTAGATTAATGGCGAGGGGCCTACAAAGGTAACAGACCAGCCTCTGCTTCTCAGGATGGGAGAGTGCTCCCTGGACCAGTTTGTGGTTTCTCCCTGCCTTCCGTCCCTAGTCTCAGAGCCCATATTCTTTAAGAGCTGGTCTTCAGATGCAGTTTTGATAACCATGGACTTAGCCACTTTTTACAGTATCTTACTTATTTAAATTATTTCTAACATAACAGAAATACTACCATCAGAGAATTCTTTTTTTAAAAAATATTTTATTTATTTATTTGTCGGAGAAAGAGAACACAAGCAGGGGGAGCGGTAGGCAGAGGGAGAAGCAGGCTCCCCACTGAGCAAGGAGCCCGATGAGGGACTCAATCCCAGGAGCCTGGGATCATGACCTGAGCCGAAGGCAGACGCTTAACTGACTGAGCCACCCAGGCGTCCCCATAAGAGACTTCTTAGCTTCCCCCTGCTAGTTCCACACTCTTGTAGTTTCCTAAACCATTTAGCATATGCCCACATATCTGGAAAACAAAAGTTAGTACACTTAGGAGAGAGTGTTTGACAATTTTGCTAAGGATCTCACAGGTCTCTTAGTATTTGTTTCCCTCCTTAATGTGTTTGCTTTCCTATAGTTTAAATCAAATTCCATAAATAAAAACATACTACTACAAAGGTACATTTAGTTTACATTAAGATTTAAATATCTTATTGAAGAGAAAAAATTAGGATCGATGCTAAAAGTTTATTTTAAGTTGGCCTGTGTATAATTTAGACATGTAAGTTATTTCTCTCTCTCTCTCTCTCTCTCTCTCTCTCTCACACACACACACACACACACACACACACACACACACACACAGCAATCCTATCAAACAGATTTTAAAAGTCTAACTTTGGATACTCAGTCAACACTTTTAAGTCGATGAAAATCTACCCATATTTTTGGTGTTCAAAGGTAAGTAGAATGACAATAGAAAGTTTAGGAAATATTTAGATGGAAGACATGACTGGAATATGTGAGAGAAAAATGATCAAAATTACTGTGCATGGAGTAGCCAGAAACTTAAAAGACTGTTTCCTGGGCGCGTGGGTGGCTCAGTTGGTTAAGCGACTGCCTTCGGCTCAGGTCATGATCCTGGAGTCCCGGGATCGAGTCCCGCATCGGGCTCCCTGCTCGGCAGGGAGTCTGCTTCTCCCTCTGACCCTCCCCCCTCTCATGTGCTCTCTCTCATTCTCTCTCTCTCAAATAGATAAATAAAATCTTTAAAAAATAAAAATAAAAAAAATAAAAGACTGTTTCCTGAGAATAAGTAAGTGCAGAAACATTGCTGTATCTACTGTATAAAATATGCCAAACTCTTTTTTAGCAGATAAAATATTAATCACATTGGATGAGGGCGCCTGGGTGGCTCCGTCGGTTAAGCGTCCCACTCTTGATTTCGGCTCAGGTCATGATCTTGGGGTCGTGAGATCGAACCGTATCGAGCTCTGTGCTCAGCGGGGAGTCTGCTTGGGATTCTCTCTCCCTCTGCCCCTACCCCACGCACGCGCTCTCTCTTCTCAAATAAATAAATAAATCTTTAAAAAAATATATTACAAAAAATAAAAATAAAGAAATAATGTATTACATTGGATATAATAGGCTGCAAAACAACATGAGAACAATAAAACTGCAGGGATTCATTTATAGATGAAAATACTTCTGATGAGATTTTGACTTCTCCTTTGGGATCCAAGGTAGAGTGATCTTTTCGCGTCCATGCTAGGGTTAACAGCGTCTTGTGGCAGTTTTAACATGGTTCTACTCTTCTGAGGTCTAGGAGGGAGCTGTCTAGGTCTCGTACTGGACATGGAGGATACATGATCACTTCAAAGAGACATAACAGATGTCTGCAGAGGGATGATCTCTGGGTTCAGGCATGGTTCAGAAATGAAGAGAGAGGAAATAGAAGGGCCCTCTCGCCATACAAAATACTCTTTAATATATCAGAATGGTTGCCAGTGGGGATGGGGGGCAGGGATTTAAATATCTTATCGAAGAGAAAATGCAATAAATACATACATAAAACAAGAATGGTTCTTTACCCACCCAATGATACAGTAATGATGATGATAACGCACCATGAACTGGGGCATATGAGGAATAGTTCAGTATAAAAAAACATATTATACTGGGTGCCTGGGTGGCTCAGTTGGTTAAGCGACTGCCTTCAGCTCAGGTCATGATCCCGGAGTCCCAGGATCGAGTCCCACGTCGGGCTCCCTGCTCAGCAGGGAGTCTGCTTCTCCCTCCGACCCTACCCGCTCTTGGGCTCTCTCTCTCAAATAAATAAAATCTTTTAAAAAAAACATACATAAATAAAATACACTCAAGGTTATTTACAAAGTAGGTTTGTTTTCAGTGCCTTTTTACTTTCCACTCACCTGCTTTCCCATTCCTCCTTTCCTGACTTTCCTTTCCCCCCCTTTCATGTTGGCCCCCTGGCTGCCCAGGGACTCCTCACTGTGTGTCCTTCTGAAGGCAGCATCTCATGCTGGGCACATATTCCTCCCTTCTCCCTCCCTCTTACTTCTCTGTCCTCTCTTCCCTCCCCAGAACTGGGAAACATAGCCCTTAGAACCAGGCGAGAGGGGCCCCATGCTGAACCCTGTGCTTTAAAGAGCTGCTCCTACCCTGTCTCTCCCCAGGGGGTGAGGAATCCTTAGGGCCATCGGGACATGCCCTCTTCCTATCCTAGAGCCCCTGCTCTTCTTCTAGAGCACATTCTGGGGACTGGAGGCCCCAAAGAGTCCCAGGTCTCCTACAAGCCTCTTCCAAATATGGGTCCTCTTGGAGGAAGACTGTGCCCCTAGTCTGCGTACCATACCCCAAAGCCAGAGGTGGCCAAGGGGCAGCTGTTTGGGGAGGTGAACAGGACTTGGAGGTGCAGACTGGGGTGTGCACGTGCCTGCACAGGAGGCCCCTGCGGTGTGGGATGGAGCCAGGGTGGGAGCAGAAGGGAAGCTGTGCGTGGGCTGGGAGCCAGGCTGGCCCCTCATGGGCCACCAGTTCTGGTAGAGAAGCCCAAAGAATCTGAGAATTCCAAGTGTGAACCCAGCCTTCCAGGCGGTTATTAGGGTGGGACGAATGGAACTTATTTCATCAGTTTGTTGGCTTGATTTACAACTTTTAAATATTTAAACATATATTTTAGAAGCCTCCATTTGCACCCTTGCACTGGTAAGGGTGAGCAACTCTCTCAGATGGGACTCTGCCTTCCACAGGGCCTGTGGGGCTTTGATAGGCAACTCCTGGCGACACAGCGAGAAGGAAGAGCGGTCTTAATCAGAGCAGGGCAAATGCTCTGGCAAGTGAGTAGTGCAGTAGGCTTTGGGGCTTCTCACATCATGCCTTTGCTGGCTGGTCCTGCTGGAGAACTGGCGTTGGCCATTCTTCTTCTTTTTTTTTTTTTTTTTAAGATTTATTGATTTATTTATTTAAGGGGGTGCAGAGGGGGAGGGAGAGAGAAAAACCCACGCAGACTCCCTGCTTGGCGCACAACCTGATGCGGGGCTCAACCTCCCAACCCTGTGATCACCACCTGAACTGAAACCAAGAGTCGGACACTTAACCAACTGCGCCACCCCGGCGCCCCTTGGCCATTCTTTCATCATGGAGGCGTGCGAGTCAGGAAGGCCAAGTGCCCCCTCTTTAGCCAGCACTGGGGCAGTGGATATCCCTTCCACCCTCTCCCTGCTCTACTGCGAGAAACGGTGTTTACACTGTCTCTAAGCAGCTTTTTGTTCTTTCTTAATCCACGCCATTGTATGATGGAAAGTTTAAATGGGGAGACTGTGGCACAACCTGAGAAAAGCTCCATCAGTGAGGCAACCAGCCGGAAGGATTCTTTGTTGGGAGGGGTGATGAACCTGGGAGGGGCCCGGGAGCAGAGCCGCAGGCTGGAAGGCTGCTCCAGGACCTGGCTGAGGCAGAAAGCCCCAGGGCAAGTCCAGTTTCTGTGGCTCAGGTGTTCCCTGGAGCCCTGGTCCCTTCATTTGTCTTCCTACGCTCTCCTCCCCCTTGCCTCGCCCCTCGCCTAGGCTCTTACTCTCCGTCCTTTTCTGTGCTCTCGTTAAGGCATATTAAAGATTGGAAAGGCATTCCTGGGGGCAGGCATGACTAATTATTGTTAAACAGAACTTTCAGAAATAAAGGGGAAAACCAAAACAATTTCCCCCTTCGAGTAAGTTGTATTTCTAAGAGGCCAGAGGACTCTTGAGGATTTCCCCCAGGATCTCTTTCACCGAGGATGTTTGTTTTCTTTTTCAAGTAGGGACTAATTCATTCATTAAACCAATATTTGCTGAGCTTGTATTATAAGCAAGCACCACTGCAGCTGCTGGAGAAATTGGAGTGAACCAAAATGGCAAACACCCTGCCTTGGTGCCCTGTTCGTTCTACTGGGGAACAGAGTCGGGAAACGAGATAAGTAACAGCAACGACAACTGCAATGCGTGTGTCTTGTGTTTGGTGATGAGAAGTGCTAGGGAGAAAATAAAGAAGGGTACAGTGTAAGGTAAGGCGTTTGGGGAAGGCCTCCCTAAGAAGGTGACATTTAAAGAAAGGAGATGGGGAGGAGAAAATATCTGGGTTAGAAGCACTCTCGGCCCAGGCAGAACCTTATTGGAAAGATTCAAATGACAAAACCCAGAGGCAGGAGCATGCCAGGCAAGTTTAGGGATCAACAAGCAGGCCAATGTGACTGAATCCGGAACAGGATGAGCTTGAGAAAGAGAAGAAGGTGAGGTCAGAAAAGTGTGGGTGTGTGGGTGGAGGATTATGGAGGGCTCTTGTTAGTATGCTGATTTATGCTGAACAAGATGGGAAGTGACAATATAGTTTAAGCCAAGGAGTGACAGGATCTGATTTGCATTTTAACAGGATCCCTCAGGCTGCTGTGTCTGAGAGTAACCTGTGAAGGACAGGGTGAAGCCAGTTAGGAAGGCATTGCAATAATCCAAGGAAGAGAAGAAAGTATCTTAGACCAAAGTAGTAACAGAAATGGAGGAGTGGTGAGATTCTGGACATATTTTGAAAATAGAATCAAAAGATTTGCTAATGGATTGGTTGTGGGGTGTGAGGAAAAGAAAAGGAGTTAAACAGAATATCAAGGTCTTTTACTTGAGCAACTAGAAAAAGGGAATTGCCGTGAACCAAGAGGGAAGACTAATGGGGTGCAGGCTGGGGAGAAGATCAGAAATTCAGTGGTGGGGATTTACATTCTAGATCCCTTTTGACATCCAAATGGAGAGCCCAAGTAGGCGGTCGGATTTATAAGTTTGGAATGCAGGAGAGTGGTCGGGCCGGAAATAAATTTTTGGGAGTCATCAATGAATAATAGATGGTATTTAAAGCTCAGAGATGATGAGATTTTTGAGGAAATGAGAGTAGATGGAAAAGAGAAGTCCAAGGCATGAGCCCTGGCACAGTCTAGTGTTTATGACTGAGGAAAAGGGAAAAACATGCGGGAAAGACAGAAGGACCAGCCAATGAGGAGGAGAAGGAGAAGAGTATGGTGCCGGGAAGTTCTGGAAGCCAGGTCAGGATGTCTCCAGGAGGAAGGAGAAAGCCACTACGCCCACCACTACTGCTGACAGAGTGAGTAAAATGAGGGCTGAGAATCCTCCAAAGTCCAAGTCATTGGCGACTTTGAAAAGAATAGTGTCAGTAGAGTGGTGGGGTGAAAGTCTTGTTGGAAAGGTTCAAGAACACATGAAGAGGAAGATTGCAGTCAGTGAGTACAAACAATGCTTTGAAGGCCATTAGTTGTAAAGGGAAGAGAGAAATGGGTCTCAAGCTAGAGGAGGAAATAGGGTTGAGAGAGATTTTTAAAAATAGGAGAAATAACTGCATTTGTACATTGGTGGGAAAGATCCAGTAAGGAGGGAAAAAGGGAAGACGCAGGTTTAATGGGCTCAGTCTGGTAAGTTAAGAAATATCTACATTGTATTGAATGCTTATATGTATTGGGTTTTTATATATGGTATTCATTCCTTAAAACATGAGCTATACATATATTATCATTTTCATTTTTCCAATGGGGAAATTGAGACTCAGAGTTTGAGTCCTTTGTCCAAGGTCACCCAGCAAGGATAGAGAAGACCTGAGTCAGAGGAAGCTCAGGCCATATTGCTCCTGAGGGGACTGACCACTCTTCCGGTTTTGGAGCTTTCCAGGCACCAAAGGGGCACCTTTACTGTTTCACATCCCTGCCTGAAGGAAGAGTGTGGTGCTTCTCACAGTCATGACTAGAGACTTCTACTTTCTTTTCTTTCTTAAAGTCTGGAACAGGAGACAAGAGAAGTTGGCCCAAACCTTGATATGTTGGACAGCTAATGAGTAACGTCATGTTGTGTGTTGGAATATACAAAGGGATAGAAATCAAGAGTCCTGGTTTTAGTCCAACCGTCCCCATATGGCTATATTACTTCTGGCAAGTCAATGAACTTTGAGTCTTAGTGTCTTCATTAGCAAAACAGGAATAAAAAAACCTGTCCTCTCTGCTTCTTGGGTGGTTGTGAAAAAATCACCCTATATCCCCCTCTCCGCCAGGGCTCTAACGATATGTGAGAACTTATGCCATTTCCAAAGTATCTGACGTATGGTGGCACCTGTGGTCCTCCACGTGATGCACAGCAGAGCCCCCAGGGAGCTTTTACAAATATTGCTCTCCTACTAGGATATGGAGTAACTAAAACTCACAAACATGCTAATGGGAGTGTAAATTTGTACAACCACCTTGGAAAGCAGTTTGGTAGTAGCTATTAGAGTTGAACCAACATCTCCCTGTGATCCAGCAATTCTACTCCTAGGTTTATACCCAAGAGAAATGTATGCACATGTGCACCGGGGGACCTGTACAAAAATGTTTGCAGCAGTATGATTTGCAATTGCTCAAGCTACAAACAACTCAAATGCCCATCAATAGCAGAACAGATTAACAAGTTGTGGTATATCCGGATAATGGTATACTGAACAGTATTAAAAGTTTGCACATATGGCTACAACCACACAGATGAATCTCACAGATACAGCATTCAGTGAGAGGAAGCTGACATAAAAGATTTCCCTCAAAACATGAGAGATCATAAAATAATGAAAATCAGGAAAATCGTGAATCTCTATGGTGTTAGAAGCCAGGACCTTTAGAGAAGACGAAATGTCTTCTCTAACGTCCGAGTGTGTGTGTGTGTGTGTGTGTGTGTGTGTGTGTACCTCAACGATGGTTATAAAAATAAAAAATACACATACATTGGATAATTCACTGAGTTGCCCACTTAATGATTTGTGTACTTTTTTGTCCTTTGTATTTTACTTCAATTAAAAAACAAAACTGCTGCCTGGTTCCTGTCTCAGCTCAATTAAAAATCCCTGGGGGTGAGGGGCGCCTGGGTGACTCAGTCAGTTGGACATCGGACTCCTGATTTCGGCTCAGGTCATGATCTCGGGGTTGTGAGATCAAGCCCTGCCCGGAGCTCTGTGCTGGACGTGGAGCCTGCTTAAGATTCTCTCCCTCTGCCCCTCCTCCCCCTACTCGTGCACACTCATGCTCTTTCTCTCTCTCTCTCTCAAAAAAAAAAAAAAAGAATCCCTGGGAATGAAGCCCTGGCATGGGCACTTTCAGAAGCGTATCCAGGGCTAAGAAAACTGCCCTCCCCCTTTGTTGGCGCCCTCCCCTCCAGGAGGGAAGACTTACGCTGTGTGCCCGGGTGCTGACTGCGTGTGCCTCAGAGCGGTGGGGAGGAGAGAAAACTGGAGGGCCCTGTGTGCACATGGCTGACAGCAAGACTGGCCCTCGGGGACACACCTCTGAGGGTGAGGGTGAGGCCACTCACGTGGGGCAGTGGCTGAAGACTACCTTCAGGGACCGCCGGCTGCCACCCTTGCTTAAGGGATTCCTGAATTTAATTTCAAGTTCACTATTCAGAACCGTTGCTGCAGATTTTAGTTATTTTTATTTGCCTGGCCCTTTGTGGAGATTTTGACTCTTCATTATACTTTTGTGTTTTACTGTAGTGACCTAGCTGTTTTCATTCTTTTCTGTCTTCCTTTTAAAATATAATCTTTTCATCCACAAGTGATACAGCCATATCCAAAGGCTGTACCATCACATGCCAGGAGGTCTGGACTGCTTTTCTAACTCTTGTCCCACATGTGATGGACAAGCAGATGCTTTTTTCTTTTTTTAAGATTTTATTTATTTATTTGCCAGAGAGAGAGAGCACGTGCAAGCAGGGGGAGCAGCAGAGGGAGAAGCAGGTTCCCTGCAGAGCAGGGAGCCTGATGTGGGACTCCATCCCAGGATCCCGGAATCATGACCTGAGCTGAAGGCGGATGCTTAACCGACTGAGCCAGCCAGGCGTTTAGACAAGCAGATTCTAAGTGCACTCCACTCTTAATCTTTGTTGTTCTCCACTTTACTCAATAAGAGAAAATGGTATAAACAATGAAAACCTTTAGTATCTCTTGATCATTACTCTGAATTTATAAAAGGAAACATTTATGGGCCAAACTCTGCAGCTTGATAGAGATCCTACACTTTATGCATTTTTCTGAGGCTTTTCCAAAATAATACCTCTACAGTTCAACCCTAAATAGCATTTTAACGCGGCTGTGGCCTCTTTACATTTATTTAAATAGCTGGAGATGCTTTTCTAAGACTATTTTTAATTATAAAATATTCAATGTATTATCAAGAGAAATAAACTTTGTTATAGCTCTAAACTCAAAGCATATTTTATTTTTTTTAAGATTTTATTTTTAAATAATCTCCACACCCAACGTGGGGCTCAAACTCACCACCCCGAGATCAAGTCACACGCCCCACCACCTGAGCCAGCCAGGTGCCCCAAAGCTAATTTTATTCTATAGATTTTGATATAAGGGGAATTGAATGTATAAATATCTTTTTAGATGCAATAATGTTCTTCATGTGATCATTATTATTTCTCAGAAAATCTGTACTTACACAAATTTATAGTGTAGGAAAAAAGTTGCAGCTTATTGTGGTTTATCATTGGATTATGGTTGATTTCAATGTTTTCATTTCTATCTGCATTTTTTTTTTGTTCCAGTAAAAAAAAGAGAAAAAGCTGAGAAAAAAATAGAAAATCTGAAATACAGGCATCCCTCTCTATGTAGGAGTTAAGGTCTTAATAGCCAAGCAGCTCAACTTCTGGAACCTGTAGAATCAGCATCCCCTGAGAACGTGTTAGAGCTCTGATTCTCGTGCCTACTCCAGACTCGCTGAGTTAGAAACGCTGGGCGTGGGCCCAGCAATCTGCTCTCACAAACCCTCCAGGTGAGTCGGATTGGCCCGAAAGTGGAGAACTGCTCTGAAGAAGAGCGTGAGAAACCACTGTGGCTCGTTTGGCAAGCCCTTGCAGTGATCCACTCTGGGAATAGGTGATTTGTTTGATAAGTCTGGTTTTTGCTCCCCTCCTCCGCCCACTCATCTGGCCCCCAATCAAAGCTAGACCAGTAGTTGTCAACGCCGGCTGGGAAGCTTTTTAAAAATGTGTCTCCCCAGATGGGTCCTGGGCATCCAGGTGCTTCTCATGTGCGCCAGGGTTGATAAACTCCGTTCTATATTCAGGTACTTTTGTGGTTGAGACAGATGATTGTTAACACCTGCCCCCAAATTCTTTGGGTTGTTTCCTGCAAGCCCTGTGAAGCAGAACTTAGGCCTCCAGCGGCGGCTTGTCCAGACCTAAAGGTGTTTCCTGAGGGCTGATGCGGTCCCCCTCGCAGGTAGCTCTGCAGACGACGGCGACGCGCGGCGGACAGACGCGACGCTCCCTCCTGGCGCGCCCGGGCCCCCAGCGGCCAGCTCCGCCGCCCAGCCCGTGCCGATGCCGACCGCCGCACCGTGAGTTGAACCTTCGGTTTGGTGCGCCCAGAGAATGTCAGAAAAAATGCCCGCTTTCCTTATCTTCCTTATCTAAAGCCTGTGGGCCCCTTTTCGCTTTCAGCTCCCAAAAGACCTACTTGGAAGGCCCGTCTTGGTGGTTTCATCTTGAAATGTCTGCCCCTCCCCCACCGCCCAAAACTTTCTTGCAAGGCCCAGGAGGGACCACTCAGTACACTCATGAGGGATGTTCTAAGCCAGTGGTCCTTAAAATGTGGTGGCTGGGGGGATATGTGTCAGCAGCAAGAGTATCACCTGGGAACATGTTAGAAATGCAAGCCCCCATCACCACAAGACTGAATAATAACAGGGCAGGAGGAAACTTTTGGAAGTGATGGATAGGTTTATGGCATAGATTGGGGTGATAGGTCCACGAACGTATGTTTCTCTCCAAACTCATCAGGTTGTATATGTTAAAATCTATAGCTTTTTGTATGTCAATCATACCTCCATAAAGTAAGTGTTTGGTTTGGTTTTTTTTTTTTTTTTTTTTTTTTAAAGAAATGCAAACTGTTGGGCCCCACCCCAGAACTTCTGTGTCAGAAACTCAGGAGATAGGGCGCAGCCATCCGTGTGTTCTTCTGAGGCGTGCTCACATCTGTGCGGCTCTACCCCGGGGCCTCGCAAGATTGTGAGACGTGCACAACCTCGGGCCCCAACCCAGGCCAACTGAATTAGAATCCCAGGTTCCTGGGATCACATTGGAGTTTGAAAAGCGCTGCTCGAAGCTCCCCCCCCCCTCCCCGATCTGGTCAGTGTTAGAACACCAGAAATGTGCCTTCTCGGATCGCAGCTTCTTAGCTCCCCACAGAAATGCCATCACAAGAGAGTAATTTAAGTGTGAGAAACACAGGTATGAGCTACTGTTCTGTATTTGTGGAATTTATGCTGCCGTTTACCACCCCCTCGGATAAATATTCATTCTGCCAATTTTCTTAGTGTTTCGAGCAAGCACAATGTCTGTCTGTTTTGTTTGTTTGTTTGTTTGTTTTACATGGGAGTTGAAGTTAGGAACCTCGTACGTAAGATGCCAGGAAGGACACTTTGATTTTTACCTCAGTTCAGAGAACTAGCCTGAGTTCTCTCCTACAACTGTCCCTTCTCCTGTAAGGGATCTTTGCGTTTTAAGTCTTGGGGTAACAATTCTGTTGTGGCTGCATTTTTTATTATAAGTGGCCTCAAATACTGTGTGAGAAGATAAGGGGTTGATAAGATAGAAGTGCATGATTGACGCCTGGAAGCCTCTCAGCCTGTATAAAGCATAACAATTTCAAGGGCTCAGTTCAAAACCCTCTCTGTGAAGTTTTCCTGGCAGCTCTCCATCAGCTGTAATTAACATGGCCTCAATTACAGTATTTGTTATCTGTCATTGTAACAGATATCAAGTATTTCCCAGTAGTTTGTGAGTTAATGTTTGTAAAGCGCTTGAACGGTATAGGAACATAGTACATACTCAGATTACAGTTGACCCTTGAAAGACACAGGGTGGAACAGTGTGGGTCTGCTTATATGTGGTTTTTTTTTTCTTTTTTTACACATACGGTATGTACAGCATATAACGCATATAACATACAAAATATGTGTTAATTGTTTATATTATTGGTGAGGCTTCTGGTCAACAGTAAGCTATTAGTAATTACATTTTCAGGGAGTCAAGTTACATGCAGATTTTCGATTGTGCCCCTACCCCCCACATTATTCAAAGGTTAACTGTATTACTATTACTGTTATTGTTGTTATTGTTTATATATACTTATGTGTTATTCCTGTTAGATCTCTTCTAGGTGAGGAGAGGGCTTTATCTACTGATGGAGTCCCAAGTAAGCCTGGTTTATGCTGTGCTCACAAGAGGCTCTTACAGGAGAGTAAATAAGTGCTTTGGAAAGAAAAATATGATTTATTGCCATAATTGGAGCATTAGGTCTCAGTCAACCCTATTCAGAGAGAGAAGCTGTTGTGCCAACAAGGGGAGCACATCCCTTCGCCCCAGTCCCAGAAGGCATCAGAAAAAAAAGGAAGTGAAGGATAGATGTCACCAAAGTGTCAGTGAAACTCAATTCAGAAGAAACTCTGACCAAAACCAAAATGGAACCAACTGAAAATGTTAATGGTCATTTTTAGTAAGTCACAAGAATTTGAAGAAAGGCTATTTTAATAAGTAGAACGATTTCATTTTCCATGCAGCCTAGGAAATTAAGATCTAGATGGTTTCTTTTACTCAATCTCTGGTCAAATTTATACATTTTTGCAGAAAGCAGTATGGTTTTACCTTAAATAACTTGTGGGGAAAAAAGAGGCAAAAGGGATAATGTCTTACGTATCTGTTTACAACAGAGAGAACACACTGGATGTCCTATGTGACATAGTACTCTGGAAAAAGTTCAGGCCAGAGAAGAAAACTGAGGAAAGATGGGTTTGCATGACGTGTATAAGCGGGTTCATGGTGAAACTAGCAAAGCCTGAGATTCACTGCTCCACCCTGAAGTACCAGACTCTTCCAAAGCCCCAAAAGGGACCCTGGCAATTTTGTGTTTGTAATTGTGCGTTAGTGTTCGTAAATGGGCTTCCCAAATTGTGTTAAGTGTCAGCCCCTCCAGGTCTGTTCCTGATGAAATGCCTCTCTGTAGCTCTTGGCTTTCTAGATTGACTGTAATCTTCTTCTTCTGCCTGGCCAGATGGGGGGTGTAACAAGGAGGGGTTGTGCTCGTGGGGAGGGAGGGGCCTTGGAGAACGGCTGGGAGGGGAGAGACCACCACAGCGGAGTTCAAAGTGATGCACTGTAGAGACTAGGATGGCTTCCTTCAAGGGGTGTCCTTCTAGGGTGGTGCTTCTCAGCCGCAGGTAATTCCCCCCAAGCGCCATTCGGCAGTGTCTGGAGACACGTTTGGTTGTCGTGGATGAGTTGGGATGTGCAGGCGCTACGGGCTTCTAGTGGGTGGAGGCCAGTGATGTTGCTAAACACCCGCAGCACAACAAAGGATGATCTGGCCCCAGAGCTCAGTAGTTCTGATGTTGAGAAATCCTGTTCCAGGGTATTCCTTTTACTGTGGGTCAGCGACAGCTCAGGTTGTCAAAATGAACGATCAGCAAACAGTCTAAGGTAACTTCTCAGAAGGGTTTTGCAGTTCCGTCTTCCCCGTCGGCTACTGTGTAGCGGGTACCTGGCTCTTCTGTGGTGACTTCCGCTCCTTCCCACCCCCGGCCCCCCCACAGACACATATGCAAAGGCTGTTAGGACGGGGGCTTTAATGAACACACGGCGAAAACCTGGTTCTGGCAGCGATGTGGGAGAGAGAGGCCCTCCTCTGGCCACGGGACTAGGCTCCAAATGGCCTCAGCGCTATGGGAGTATCCCAGGCACTGGAGTGGGGCTTCGCTGTGCAAATCCCCATCACAAGAGCAGCTTCCCCCAGTCTAAAACCATCCGCCATTTACTTCAACACAATGTTAATGCAGTGTGTGGATGGAAATGTCCACACCCCCTCCCAGGCTGCTGAACCCTACTAGTTCAAATCCCAGAGTTCCCAACGGACTGCCCCAAATTCCTGCCCTCTGACCTCAGGCGGTCCTCCACTGCCTCTTGGCCTTCCTTCAGGGCCCCTTCTGATTGTGTCTCTGCCGTATTCCTGTGGTGGCTCCCTTCTGTCAAGGCCCCAAACTATTCTCTCCCTACTTCCCTTCTGCAGATGGCCGTGTCTCTTGCTTTCCTAAGTAACATAATAATCACAGCTGCTACCATTTATTCCACAGCTGCAAGTACCAGGCTGGTGCAGGATAGACGTTCCATCTGTGGTGAATGTCGCTAACCCCACTTTGCAGATGATGAAACCAGAGCGTAAAGAGGCTGCTCACTCTTCCAAGTCACAGTGCGGGCATTTGGTCCCAGGACTGCCCATCTCCAGTACGAACTCCCTATACTTCTCTCTTCTTCTGAAAATCTGTCTCTGTCTTGATCCCTAGGTCTTGAAAGAAGAAAAGTTCTTTCAACCCAAAGCTTTCTCCCCAGTCTTGATCTCAGATTCCTCCTGTCTCCCACTTCATGTCACTCCATTAACTATGGCCTCCCTCTCCCGTAGCTTAGCCTGCCCTCCCCTCCCCCCCGCCTCCTTCCTCTGTACATGCATCTGGTGTGCCCTGCTTCCCCAACACACTCCTGCCTCATCTGCTTCCTTTGCTTCACTGTCAACTTGTCCAAAGGAAGAGTGTCTCAGTTTGACCCAACTAGTCACCTGTTTCCTGGGCAAAGCCTCATTCTCTTCCCTGGTTCTGCATTTCCTTGGGTCCCCTTTCCTTCCTGGATGGGCACCATGTCCACCTCTTCCCCTGTAGTTTCTCGGTGCCTGGGATAGCGTCCTGAAACGCGATAGTGATGGTGCTCACCTCACACTGAGAACTGGACCAAAACCAGACAAACCCTTCCAGGGGCCAAAGAGATGGCTGAAGTAGGGCTCCCAGGGAAATTCCTTTGGGCTGGAGTTCTGTTCAGCATAATGACGACACACTATTGCCATTTTTAGAGCAGTGATTACCAAATGGAAATACCCTACTTCACCAGAGACTGAGATCTGAAGTCACTAGCTTCGTATCTAAATGTCATTCGAATCTTCACTGTAACCAAGGCTCTGATCAACAGAAACACATGACTACAAGCTAGGGGATTCAATTCCTGTTTTTTCTTCCTGTTTGTCCTCTGCTAACATAAAAAAAGATATACCTAAAAGAAACTTCTTGATATTGTTATCCTGATAGTATATTACTACTACATATGTGGAGATGAGTTAAATGAAACAATAAATAGTTTTTGAGCTGTTGGCATCAAATGCCATCAGTTTTTAAAAGGCAAGTAAATAACATCTGGGCACAAAATCTGTATTTGATGGCAAAGATCCCTTCTCTGGGTAATTCCATTCTCCTACCCTCTCCACTGAAACGTCTACAGGAATTTCCGTAAGTTGGTATTAGTAAGCTTCTGTCTAACGTTCATCTGTATTGGTTCATTCCTTCATTCAACAAATACTTATCAAAACTCTGCTTAGTCCTTGGACAAGGTAGATACAGTGTCTGGCCTCCGGAAGTATAGTCTAATCTGGCACTTACAATTCAGTATGATGGGGGCTGGACAAGATAAATGTAGGATGTGGTTGGGATATTTACACAGACACTCCCCCCAGACTTGGGGGTGGCTGGTCAGGGACAGTTTCCAGGAGAAAGTAATATCTAAGGTAAAACCTGACTGCATTAGATGGAGCTGGAGGGGTAAAGTGAGGGGAGGGGTTGTCCCAATAAAAAAGAAAGCATTCTAGAAGACTCATATCAAGAGAGAAAGAGATCTAGAGACAGAAAGGAGAGAGGTTTAGGGAACTGAAAAAGAAGTTCATTCTTATTGGATCAGAGAAGAGAACGGAGAGAGACTTTCATCATCGTCATAGCTAATACTTTAGGTACATAAAGCGGGTGCCATTTTTTCCCCCATTTTATGGATGTGGGAACTGAAGCACTGGAAGTTTAAAGTAACTTGCCCACAGTCATCCAGCCAGTATGTAGCAGATCCCAATGCAACCCAGTATGGGTGTCCTTAACGGACACAATACTGCCTCCCATCCTGCCTTTGACATAGTCTTCCACACTCCTTCACAGCAAGGGTTTGGCGGTCTCAAGAGGAAAAAGTAGGTTGAGGCAGTGATATTTAGTGGGAAGTCTGTGTGGAAATCTTAACCGAAGAAAGCCTGCCCCCCCTCACGTGCTCCCCTCTGTAAATCAGATTAAGGAAAAGGTACTGCTCTTCTGGGGAGAGTTTTCTTTTACATGGGGGGGGAGGGGTAGGAGGGCGGACAACAAGTTTTGAGTACCCCATCTCGTAGGGTGGGACGAAGGGAAACATTTTGGGGGCATCTTTTTGGCGTAGAAGGGTTGGTATGGATCACTAAACTCTTAATTTTTTATTAGGCAATGACTTAGGCTTTTGAAAATTGCACATTAGAAGGTCCCTCCCCACCCCCCAATACTAAGGACATAAGTGAAAATTTCTCAAGTTGACTCAAGAAGTGAGTTGGCTTATTCAGAGGTAGCTGGGTTTTGTCTAATTCAGTGACTGAACTAGAACAAACAACAGCTTCAAATCCCTCTAAGGGGGGAGCCAAAGGGTTTAATGCCATAAACTTTCCAAGCAAAGACTTCAAAGTGGTGAAGTGTGTGAACAGTTCACCCAAGCATGGTGTATGGTGATTAAGACCAGATAATTTCTCATGGACAGTTACCTACCAGTTAGATTAAACCTTGAGCCAACGAGAAACCCAGCATTTGTTTATGACTAATTCTTCCTAGAATAAAAAGATTTCAGTTTGGAAAGTACTGTATGCCACCTTTCCTGAATTAAATTCTCACTTTTCCAGTTTCATCCCAGGTGCCTAGTTCCCTCTCAAGAGGGTAGACAGGGATAGGTAATATTTTAGTTGCTGAGACTGGCTTGAGTTAAAATGCCCATCTTGGGGTGCCTGGGTGGCTCAGTCGGCTAAGCGTCCAGCTCTTGATTTCGGCTCAGGTCATGATCTCAGGGTTGTGGGATCGAGCTCTGTGTCGGGCTCAGCTTGTCTGCTTGTCCCTCTCCCTCTACTCCTCTCTCTCTCTCTTTCTCTCTCTCTCAAATAAATAAATAAAATCCTTAAAAAGAGAAAATTCAGGAATGTCATTATATGATGATTAACACTTTTTTTTTTTCCCATAGGGACATAGGCTGTCCCTGCCCTTTAGATATATATTGTAATCAGAAACACAACCATTAGTAACAAACGTTTATCCTTGTTTCTCTGTTGCCATTTGGTCTACTTGTCACTGTAGCTAGAAGAAGTATGATGTGGTGCTTCTGCCTTGGGGTCATTGAGAGAGTGATTGAGTGAAGGAAGAGAGGGGAAGTGAATGACTAAAGGAACCCAACCCTGACCCAGACAATGGCTTCAAGAATACTGGAACAATGATCATGCCATGGTGATTTTCATCCCATAAACAATTATTCATTCAAACAGATGGAGACTTCTATGAGCCATACATTTGGAAGATAGAAGGTCTGACCTTGAGCATTCACATTTAGGGCTCATCCCAAAGTGGGCCCAGCAAAGGTGCTGAAAAGGCCTGAGGCTCATCTATAGTTAGCTCTGCTTTCTCTTTTCACATGACACAGTGGATGGTGTTATTTTCCATGCTCCTCAGGCCTCAACTTGCCTACAGTAGTAAACTATAAAGGGACAGACTCCCAGTGACTTAGACAAAAGAGGGGATTTATGAGAAGGCTCAGGTAACGGGAAGAAAGTTCAACAACTCAGTCCCAGGAAGGACAGGGCATCGGTTATGAGGGAACCAGGGAATCCATGTCTCCCTCATCCCTCTTCCCCATCTTCCGATCCTCCTCCTCCCGCTAAGTCTTTGCGAAGGAGGCTTGCTTCTTTCTCTCTGCAGACAGGGGTCCTCCCCATGATGGTGATGCCACAGCCGCACACTTCCCAGCTTCCAGCCCTCTCTTTCTCTGTCTCTCTGCCAGGCTCAGCCAGTGGTGGAGTTCCTCAAGGCTATCCAAGGTGCTCTTACTCCCTTATCAGAGATCTCAGTCCTGCCCACAGCTTTAACCACCATCTCTACTTAGAGGATCCGCTAACTTATTCTCCACCACACACCTTTCTCCAAGCTCTCCAGTGTACCCAAATGCTTACCTGGCCTCTACCCTTGGGTATCCCAAAGGCATCTACCTTCTTTCTTGGTAACAGAATTTCCATGTTGTTGCAAGTGGCAGTGTACCCAGCTAAAAAGACTATATTTTCCAGCTTCCCTTGCAGCATGGGATGGACAATGAAATGTATGCAGAAGTCATGAAGTTGAGCTTCTTGGGAAAGTCCTTTACAAAAGGCCAACTCAGCTGGAAGTTTTGTCATTTTGCCCTTAAACCTTCTTCCTCCTTCTGCCTGGAATGAGGATAGGATAGCTGGTGCTACAGTGGTCATCTTGAGAATACGAGGAAAATTTGACGATGGAAACTAGCACTACAAATGGCAGAGAAAATGGTGAAAGGGGCCTGGGATAAAGATGCCTACCATCTATAGACAACTTTTCGGGGAGAAATGATACATTTCTGTCTTACTAAAGGCACTCCTAATTCAGGTCTAACTAGAACCAAACACAATTCCTAACAGATAGAGTGCACTTCTCCTACACCTCCATCACCAGACCCCACTTCACCCTTCTCCTTCCCTTTGCCCACTGTCCCCTCTCCGGATACTTGCCGTGCTCTCTTCTGCCACTTAGACTTCTAACTTGCCGGGCCCGATGCCTCAACGTTCCTTTCTTCAGGGAGCCATCCTTGACCTGCTTCACCAGGCCAATTGCCCGGTCATAGGTTCTCAAAGCACCACCAGCCTCTCTCTTGTAGTAACTGGCCCCATTGTGATTTTACAGTCTAGCAGGAGGGACTCTCCTCTGTCCCTCCCACCAGATTATAAGCTCTAGGGAGCCAGGGACTGTGTCCTTTCCTTTTATTACCCCCAAAAGAAAAACAACTAAGTGAAGGTACCAGAAAGGAGTTCCTCAGCAACACCACCCCCTACCCCTGGCCATATTTTTAAAATCCCAGAGAAGAATTCTGATTGGCTTAGCTAGGGCCAAGTTTCCATCTCAGGACTATGGCTGAAAGCAGGGTCTGTGAGAACATGCAGCCTCTGTTCAAATCACATGTTTGGAGCAGGGAAAGGAACAATCCCCAAAGAAAGGTGAGGAGATAGATACATGTAATAATGAATGCTTATCCCTCTGAGACCATCCTTGTTGCTTACAGTGGCCTGATTTTACCTGGAGGAGAAGGTGGAGGAAGGAACGTTCACAATATAATTTGGCTCAGGCCTTGCATGTTCTGGGAGAGGGCTTGGTCCCCAAACTCTTGTATGTAGTAAGGGGATGACCTTGACACATTCCCTCAGGGCCTATTCTCCACTCACTCTCAATAGAAAATGACAATAAGAATGAAAAACTTTGTTTTATCTAATCTTAGGACTTCTACTCAAGTCAACAAACACTTAAAATAGAAGCTCTTCACTTAAAGCCCTTCATCCTCTGGGCCCTGCTGCCCTCTCTGACTCCTTTCTCCCCCTGCACACTCCCCCAGCACCCCACCCCCCACAATCCCTTCCTGTCTTCATTGAGTTCCAGCCACTCTGGCCTCTTTTTTCTCAATGCCTGAGCTCAGTCCTGCCTCAGGGACTTTGCACTGCCATTCTGTCTGGAACTCTCTGCCCCTAGATCTTGGCAAGGCTGGCTCCCAGGGAGGCCAAACCAGCGGGGCTACTATGAACACTATGCACTCTACCTTAGATGCCAGACTACGGGTTGAAATTCAGTCCCAGTGCTGCCCACCAAGCTGTGTAGTCTGAGAAGAGGTGCATTTTTTGTCACTAAAGAGCATTCTGTAGCAAATCCAAGAGTCCTTGGGGTTGCATCTGGCTAGAGGGGAGATCTTGATTTCCTTTGAACACAGCCATATAAAGCTGGCTAGTGGTGGCCCGTGGAAAATTATCTCCTTTACTGAATGATGACCCTGTGGCTGAATTGACCCCAGAGCCCAAAACCTTGAAACTGACTGAAAGTGAAGAAGAGGGAATGCCATGGAGTAACCCTGAAAGGTAGTTCTGACTCTGCCCAGTGTCCGTGCTCTTTGGTTTAGTCACTTCTTCACATCACGTCTTCACTGTCTCACAAGTATATGCTGAGTTTCTGTCACGTGCTAGGGAGGGATTACTGGTGACCAGCCTCTATCTGTTGGGATATTAGTCTAGAGGGAAAGAGATACAAATCAAATAATCACATCAACAAGATTTATCATCCAACTGTGATGAGTCTAGGAAGGAGAGGTAGATGGGGCTTTGAGAGCTCATGGTAGGAGGATTTGACCTAGGTTTGGGTGGGGTGTTGGAAAGACTTCCTTGAGGAAATGACTCAAGCCAAGAATGGAAGGCTGAGTAGGAGATGACCTGGCAGAGAAAGGATGGGACCTGAAGACCTGGGCCCAGCTCTGAGTGCAAGTCACTGTGGTGCCCAAAGGTGTTTGAAACAATGCTTTGGGCTTGTAAGAATATGCTGTTGCTGGGGCACCTGGCTGACTCAGTCAGTGGAGCGTGCAACTCTTGATCTTGGGGTTGTGAGTTTGAGCCCCACGTTGCTGGTAGGGCTTACTAAAAAAAAAAAAAAAGTTAAAAAATATGCTGTTATTCACCACTGGGGTAACATCTGCAGATATTCTGGTAAGTAATCTCTCAGGGTCAGGGTCAAGGTAGAGCGTGACGTGGTGGTATGCCTGAGTCAGCGGCTCTCTGCTTGCCAGCTGATGATACATGCCTCTCCCAGCTCTGTGTTCAGCGGCCTCACATTGGTAGGTTGAAATCGGTCACAGTGGGAGTATTTATATTAGAAAAATTGGTGAACAAACCAGGGCTTTATTTTTTTCTCCTGGAGAGCCAATGTTGAACATTTACTGGCATGCCATGGAGCATGAATGACCTCTCACAACCCTTGAGAAGTTACCCAATTTCACAGAGCACCCCAAGTTTTCCTGAAAAGGTTGGATTTATGACCAAGTGATATGGCGGCTTTTGGATCCTGAGATAGCTGGGAAAAGATGCTGCTGACCCACCCGAGACGGAGTGTGATTTCAGTTATCATGAATGTTTTCTGGAAGCTGACTTTCAAAGAAGCAGGACTTCCTAAATGCTGTAATCTGAGGGTGATGGAGGTGGTTGGAAGTGGCTGGTCAGCCCTGCTGGCTGATTCCCTCCATGGTTGCAGACTGTCCCCAGAACTTGGGAGCGAATCATAAAGGCACCCAGGACGTCTTCCCTCCCTTCTGTGGACTAGCCATTGGTTAGTAGCATAGGACAGATAGAAATTATGTGTAATTCTTATTTTAACCACCTGAGTGGTTTGGGGAGGGCTTGATTCAGTTGATGAGCCTCCTGAGAGCATGGACTGTCTTAGTCATCCTCACGTTTCTCACAGTATCTGACCTGTTGCCTGGCACATAACCTCTCACTGGATGCTGCCTTTCAAATTAGTGTACCCCATGAAAGAGAACCCAGAAAGTTGACACAGCTAGATCTCCTCTTCACCCCAGACCTTTGTTTGTCCTTTTTTTTTGTTTTTTTTTTTTTGGCTTGTCTTTCTGGCAACTTCTATCTATCCTGCTAAGCTCAGCTTGGGTGAGCTCTGAGAGGCCTCCCTAGGGCCCAGAGGCTGGGGGCCACCTGTAGTACCCAGTATCCCCAGTGCTTGTCCTCCGTGGTGCTTCTACCCACCCCACCCATGGGGAGCGTCCACGTCTCGTTCATCCCTTCGGCCCCAGTCCCTGGCCCCGCGCTGGGCACAAAATAGATGCCTAATAAATATTTAATGTGTGAATGAGGGGCTGGAGCTAGTACAAACAGGAACTTAAATTTCAGGAAAGATAGGAGAAAGCTTCCTCTGCATGCCAGATATCTAAATGTAGTGGACTATGCCACCCCCAAATGTGCCGCTTTGGTGTAAAATTATTTCGAGCTAAAGACAATTGAGAAGAAACAGATACAAGAAAAGTTCTCTGCCCTCTCGCTATTTGCCTGAAAGCAAGACAAAAATTTGTAAATGTGTCCCCCTTCCCTCTTTACTGGAAGGGAGAGATGTTAATCACTGAAGACAACTGTAGATCCTTAGCCCGAAGGTGGCCCCCAAAGAGGGACCACCATCACAAACAGTCCTGGCCTCTATCTTCCATTAGTTTCCCTCCTGTATTTGCCTTTGCACAGTTTGCTGCCCTAGAAACTCACAGTCCTCTTCCCCTTTCCTGTCAATTCTCTAAAAGTTTCTTTCTCTTTCCTTTTCTCGTTCTTGTGAAGATGCTATATAAGCCCAAGTTCTGATCACCCCATGAGTTACTCATCACTAAGTACTCTTGTGTATGTGATGCATTTGTTAATAGACTTGTTTCTTTTTCTCTTGTTACTTTGTTTTTTGTCGGTCTAATTTGCAGGACCCCAGGCAGAAAATAGAAGAGGACAGAGGGTGAAAGATTATTTTCCTCCCTTACATATGGTACAATTCCTTACATTTTTTTCTCTCTTTTAAACCTTACAACAACCTCATGAAGTAAATTCTATCATTCCCATCTTACAGAGCAGGAACTGAAGATCAGAGTTATTAAGTAATTTACCCAAAGTCACACAGCTCACAACAGGAGGACCTAGTATCTCTGTCTGCCATTACCCACCGATGTAGGGTGGGCTGGAACCAGAGTACTCAATTGTAGCAATTAAAAAATGTTTAGCCTAGGGGCGCCTGGGTGGCGTAGTTGGTTAAGCATCTGATTCTTGATTTCTGCTCAGGTCATGATCTCAGGGTCCTGAGAACAAGCCCACCCAGTGTGGAGCCTGCTTGGGATTCTCTCTCTCGCCTCTCCCTCTGTATCCACTCCCCTCCCTCCCCCTCTAAAACAACAACAACAACAAAACCCCCAAAACTGTTTAGTCTAAGTGTCCCTATTTTTGCCTTTTTCCTTGCTTCCAACATCACAGCCTTCACTCCTAGGGGCCAGTTTGTCTGTACATAGATTCAATTCAAGCTTATAGGACACCGGGGTCTATTTCTGTTGTACTCCTCACAGCTTTTCAGGGAACATTTCACTACATTTGTTACATTTACTCCAAGTTCTTTAGGTTTACAGAATGGGAATGTGTGCCAAGAAGCTAATGGAGCCAGTAAATACCTACTGTGGAAATTCATGGCCAGTGTGTCTTATGCAGGACAACCAGTACCAGAATTACCTGGGGAGCTGGATAAGATTCTGTTTCTCAGCCCTGCCCCATAGGCTAGGTTTCCGGAAGAGACCCTGAAACCTACATCTTAAACAGGCACCCCTAGCTGAATCTTTCTTAAGGAGCTTTCAAGGACCTGTTTAAAATTTTAAGAGACAATCTACATAGTGTTAAGTGCACAAATCTTACGTGTATAGCTAGAATTTTTACGTAAGTATTCACATTTGCACCTGTATACACCTATGTAACAATCAGATCAAGATAGAACATTTCCCTCTGAGGGCTCCCAGCAGTGCCTACTGTTCTTACTATTACCGTGGGCTAGTTTTGCCTTTCTTGAGCCTCAGATAGGCAATCAAACAGTACACGCTCTTTTGTGTCTGTTTTCCTTTCACTCGCATTATGTTTTTGCAATTTATCCGTGTTATATGTAGCAGTAGTTTGTTGCCAGTAGTTTGTTCCTTTTTATTGCTGGTAGTGTTCCTTTGTGTGAATGTATCATTATTTATTCTTTTATCGAAGATCGCTTAGATTGTTTCTAGTTGTTGGCTATTATGAATAAAGCTGCTACGAATGTTCTTGGACTGCTCTTTTGGTGAACATAGGTGCTCATTTCTCTTGGGTAATTATTACCTGGGAGAGAAATCCCTTTAGACTTGTGGTTTGACCGTGACAGGTAGATGGGAGTTTATATACCACCCTGAGCAAGACATGCGGTGTCGGGGCAGGATGTCAAGTCACCACCCAAGGGAAGAGAGTGCCTGGGTGGGGAACTCAGTTGCTCATTCTAGCTCATGTATTCTCAACAGGTGGTATTGCCCCCAATGAGGCAAAAATTGTTTCTTGACAGGGCAGAGGTATGTGGAAAAAAAAAAAAAAAGACTTAGGGACACAAGCCATTGTAAATAGCTGAGACATACTGATATATAATAATGTGATGGGGAGAACGGTGATTAGGGGGAAAAACATCTGACAAGGATCCTTAGGGAGTGATAATGAAAACAGCTTGAGCAACATTGGTCTAAACCTAGATGGTCTCCTATCTCCCAAATCTGGAACCTCAGGGGATCACCTTGCTTTTTGGTCAAGGAGGATAAGTCAGGAAGAAGCAACGCTGCTCAGAGCTGCCCAAGGGAAAACACAGCCGAGGGCCTGTGTGTGTTGGGAGGGCCTGGGGCTTGTAGGTATAAGGACGCAGTCATACCCTGAAAGGACAAGTTAATAACCAGAGCCCGTAGAGCTCGCGCTCTAATCAATACAGGGGCCAACTGGCCCATGAGAGGAAAAGTTTCTTTTATTAGCACCTTTTGTTGAGGGAGGAAGTGATGAATGTCTCCATCAGCCCTGCTGGGCGTAATGTAAGATCAGATCTTGCTTGGAGGAAGCTCAGGAACCACAATACAACCACCACACTCATGGCTTCCTCAGCACCCCAGCACCCATTGTGCTCCTGGAACTCATGCGTGATGTTTCCGCCCCAGCAGGCCTTCCCTTGTGAGCAAATGGAAAGAAAGTAAAAAATCTGGAAAGAATGAATGCATCGAAGAGAAAGCAGACACCATGAATGGAGCCAGGGGGAGATTCAAGTGTCCCCTGGACACCGGACAGGAAGGACGGGGGTGGGGTGGGGTGGGTGGGCGGGGGTTGCTTTGAGAGAAGCCTCTGCCGTTCTTCTTAACCTATGTTCTCTGTCGCCAGGTTTGCTTGCTCCTGAGGGGTATGTGGTCAGCTGTGAGCAAGGGCTACGGGGCAGTGTAACCTGCGAAGCCCCGGGCGTGGTCTGCAGCCCTGAATTACACACACCCGCCCTGTGGTATGCTGGCTCAACCTGCTCATGGGCTGTGTGGCCTTAGCCAGGTTCATACCCTTTCTCAAGTTTTCTGTGCCTGGGTCTCCTCAGGTGCAGAATGGGGGTGGCTATGTACCTACCTCATAGTGGTGTTATGTGGGTGAAACTAGTGAGTATACATAAAGTGCTCAGAAACAGAGCTTGGCACTCATTCTCTCCTATGTGAGCCCTGACCTTTATTACTTAGGACAATTGATACCTGCCCTCAAGCTGCTCTCACACTAGGGAGGATCCCGCCCTCTCATTTCTTTCTTTTCTTTTCCTTTCTCTTCCTTCCTTCCTTCCTTTCTTTCTTTTCTTTCAGATTTTTATCATTTTAGAATCTTTTATTTTATCATTTGAGATCTTTTATTCATTTGAGAGAGAGAGTGCGCGTGAGCAGGGGAGAGAGGCAGAGGGAGAAGCAGACTCCCCGCTGAGCAGGGAGCCCAACGTGGGGCTCAATCCCAGGACCCTGGGATCATGACCTGAGTGGAAGGCAGATGCTTAACCGACTGACCCACCCAGATGCCCCACCCCCTAATTTCTTATTCAGCTAAAAGGCTGACAGGCAAGTATGATTTTAATAGTTTTTTTGCCTGTTCCTCTCTAGACTTCAGGCAGGGATATTGCTGCCCCCTTGGGGTTGTCATTTCTTGATTTACATGTTTCCCCCTTCCCCTTTCTCTCTCAGCCAGCAGCCATGCTCCAGAAGGGGGAGGTGGAGGGCAGGTGGCCTTGGGGTGGGGGCGGGATATGTAGCCCAGAGGAAATTTTGATTGAGCCTGATGACTTATGAGTCATTGTACACTTGGCTCAGCAGGGTGAAGTCACAGCACAGACAGCCTAAGCTCAGGTCTGCTTGACCAAGATGGGGCTGTTTTTCACAGGAGGGACGCTTCAGCGCTGGGGAGGGAATCATGGGCTGTGCATACCACATTCTCTTCCTTTCCATGTTATTTTGGTAAAAGGGGTATGATGACAGCTGGGTTCATGCGGATACAGGTAGGATTGGTGCATCTGGTTGTGGTGTGGCTTTCAGAAGCCCAGTTTATTTGTTCTGTGTCCAATTTCCCAAACATCCTTCCACCTTTCAAAAAAGTCATTGGATGATTTGTTCTGAGCATCACAGGTTGAGCTCCCCAGGAAGCAGGCTCTGTGCGATTGGTGTGCACAAAGCTTACTGGGGAGGGCTCTCAAGATCCATACCTATGAGGGGGAAGAAGGAAGAAGGATGGACACGGGGGAGTTGAACTTTGATGCCGTCACAACGAAGGCTTCAGCCAATACCGCAAGGGGTTCTGAAGCTAGGATGGCCTTTTTGTTATTATTGTTTTTCCTCTTGTGTCTGGTTTATTTCACTTAACAGAAGGTTTTCAAGGTTCATCTGTGTTGTAGTAGGTATCAAAATTTCATTCCTTTTTAAGGCTGAATAACATTCCATTGTGTATGTATAGCCCACATTTAAAAAAGTTTTTAACATAACAGTATTAATTTCATATGTACAATATAATGGTTTGACAATTCTATACATTACTTAGAGTGCTCATCATGAATAGTATACTCTCTTTTTGCGGGGGGGGGGGGGGGGGGGGAGAGAGAGAGGGGGAGAGAGAATCTTAAACAGGCTCCACGCCCAGCACGGAGCCCCATGAGGGGCTTGATCTCACAACCCTGAGATCATGACCTGAGCCAAAATCAAGAGTTAGAGGCTTAACTAACTGAGCCACCCAGGTACCTGATAAGTGTACTCTTAAATCCCCTTATTTCACCCATTCCCCCACCCACTTACCTTGGCAACCACCAGGTCTCTGGTTTTTGTTTGTCTCTTTTTTTCTTTTGTTTCTTAAATTCTACATGAGTGAAATAATACAGTATTTGTCTTTCACTTATTTCACTTAGCATAATACCCTCTAGGTCCACCCACGTTGTCACAAATGGCAAGATCTCACTCTTTTTTATGTCTGAGTAATATTCTATTTTATATATATATATATCACATCTTTATCTGTTGTTCATCTATCAGTGGACACTTGGGTTGCTCCCATATCTTAGCCATTATAAATCATGCTGCAATAAACATAAGGGTGTATATATCTTTTCAAATTCGTGTTTTAGTTGACTTTGGATAAATACCCAGTAGTGGAATTACTGGATCATATAGGATGGCCCTTTAAAAATGGCCCTCGGGGCAGGCTCTAACCCCTACGTTGACCACTGGGCACAGGCTGAGCTGGAAAGGGGAAGTGGTCTTGGGTGAGGCGGTCTCTTTAGGCCACGGCAAGCCCTGAAGATGCCGCTGTGCGCTGCTGCTGCCGACATTCCCAGCAGCTGGGGTACCGCACACCACGTGCTGACGGGAGGGCCGGGCAACAAACCTCAGCATCCCCCACACTGACGTGCACAGTAGACCTTTCTGCCTTGTCCACCTGTTTGGATCCTTCCCGTTCTCTAAGATCTGCAGAGTGTAATATTTAAGGGTATAGATTTTGAAGTCTGGCTGACTCCTGTTCAGATCCTATTTCTGCCATTCACTGGACAATACTTACAGATTATATTTCCCATGCTGCTCAAGGCACGAAGGGTACAAAAGTGATAACATCCCTGCCTCTGGAATTTCTATTCCAGGGGTGTCAGGGGGACATAATTTAAAAGTATATATATCAAATCTGTGATATATATATAGTTATGATGTATATTGTGATATATATTATATATAATGATTAGTGACATGGAAAAAATTGAGTGTGGGGGGTATGGGAATGGTGGGAGGATTGTTTTGTGTGGCAGTCAGGGGAAGGCTTCCCTGAGGAGGTCGCTTGAGCAGAGACCTTTAGAGGGGAAGGTGTGGCTGGCGGAGATCGGGGGAGCATGGCTTTTAGGCACAGGAGCTGCCGTGCAAAGGCCCTGAGGAAAGAGTGTGCTGGGAGGGTTCAGGTGGGGTGGTGTGGGGGAGGAGGAGGGGGGAGGTGCCTGGGAAAGGGGGCAGGAGTAGGAGATAAAATCAGACAGGTTTATAGGAAATATCACAGTAGGCAAATCTATGACAGAAAGCAGGGTGCCGAGGCAGGGAGAGGGGAGACTGAGGAGTACGGCTACTGGAAGCAGGAGTTCTCTTTGAAATGATGAAAATGTTCCAAAATCCACTGCGAGGATGGCTGCAAGCCACACAATTGGACATATTACGTAAACCGTATATATGTGAATTAAATCTGAAAAAGCTATTTTAACAATCAGAGCAGCGACTGACAGGAGGCTGGGTCGTGCAGGGCCCGTGGGACGTGCAGACGGCTGCTTTTCCTCAGATGGGGAGCACTCCTGGAAGGTTTTAAGCAGAAGGGTGACGTGATTTACATTTGGAACCATCCTCTCTGCCCTGTGTTGTGAAGAGGCTGAAGGGCGCAGGTGCGGAAGCAGGGAGACAGGAGGGAGCTTTCGGCAATAATCCAGGTGGGTGGTGCTGGGGCCACCGGCAGGGGCTGGAAGCGGGAGTGGGTGGTCGCGGTTAGACACGCTTTGGTGGTGGAGCCGACAGGTGCCGAGGGGATAGCTGGGTATGGGTGTGTGAAAGAGAGGAGTCAGCTTTTTAGTCCCAGCTGGTAGAGGGAAGTCACCATTAACCAGAATGAAGACAACCATGGGGGCGACACATTTGGGGTCATATATTGAAGATTAAGAAGTCCAGTAGAGACGGTGCATAGGCAGTTGTGTCCAGAGCTCAGCATAATCACGGAATTAAGTCTGGAGACTGGTTGAGAGCCAAGGGAGGAGTGAAGACACAAGTCACGGACAAGTGTCTGAACCTTTGAGCCCTAGTTTCCCAAACCTTGGAAGGCCTACCCTGCACCGTGGTAGGGAGTGTTGGCAGATGCACGGTGCCTGAAGTGCTCGGTGGATAGTAGCTGCCTCCCACTGCCTGTTTGATCTCAGAGCTCCTCAGGCAGACTTATTGTCTGCTCAGGGTCTTCAGCCTTATTATTTACCTACTTTACGCAGCTCAGAGCTAAGCGCAGACTGTGAACCTGCCACTCTGCTAAGACCACCAGTGACTTCAAGACCCTGTCTCATGCTTTCTACCCTCCAAGGATGTACTTTCCAGTGGAGAAAACTGAAAACCCCATCAACCGAAGGATAACATATGCCAGACGAGAGGGCTGTAATGGGTGCAACGCTGGGCTGGGGGTAGGAAGGTGTTCACTCAGACTGGGGATATTTGTGAGGATCTCACTAAGGAAGCAGAACATGAGCTGGAGCTTGAGAGCTGAAAAGCAATGCATTGGGGAAAAATAAAAGGGATATGCTGGGGTGAAAAATGGGGGTGGAATGGAGGGCAATCCAGGCAGACATGGCAAGAGCAGAACCATAGGCGTCCTTTATGGGGGGAAGCATGGCATTCAGGGGGACGGGACAGAGGGAGCTCAGATTGGCTCGAGTTGGATGGGAGGAGTTGGCAGAGGACACTCCATTTTACAGGTCTGCACCCCTGGGCACATCCTGAGTCATCTGGTTACCTAGAACTGCTCCCCTCTGAACCCAGGCCCGGGGCCTTTGGTTTTCTAACTCTTTACCCTATCAATCAGCTCACCAGCTTCATCGAGACTGCCATTTTCTGCCCGTCTAACCATGACCTTCCAACCACCTCTTGTCCCCCTCCCCCGCACCTGTGGTTCCTTCACTGTAGCCCATCTCTTACTAGCATCTTCAACTGATTTGCCTCTTTGGCTTTCTACTCCATCATCTTATAAACTCCCAATCCTGGTCATTTCGAAGACCTCTTTCTCTGCTCTTTCAGGGTGTGGAGGTGGCAGACAGCAGTTCCTTACTGCCTATCGCAGTAGCTTTGACTCTGCTGCCCCCAGTCTCCGCTGGGTTTTTATTAGGAGCAGTGGTCCATTCTTGCACACATCCTCAGCCAGCTAAGTTTCCCATCTTCCACTGTGGCCACGCCAAACCTTTGTTCCTCTTGTCAGCTTGTTCTTAGCACAGAAAATGGAAGGCTTTTGGGTACATGCTCCTCAGATATTTAAGGTCTTCCCTGCACACCAGCTGATCTACTTCTTGTTAGTTATCTACTGCTGCACTCAAAACTTTGTGGCTTAAAGTAACATTTATTATCTTTACGGTTTGTGGACTCTGGCTGTGGTTTAGTTGGCTGCCTCTCTGTCAGGGTTTCTCGTAAGATTGCAATCAAGGGATTGGCTGGGGCTGCAGTCACCCCGAGGCTTGCCTGGGCTGAAGGATCCTCTTCTGAGTCTTCTGAGGTCCCCACCGTGGGCCTCTACAGAGGGCTGCCTGACAAGCTGGCCGTTGAGCCCCCCGGGAGACGTGGTCCGAGGGAGAGCAAGACAAGAGGGCCCAAGACAGGGGCCACAGTCTTTTTATAACCTGCTGTCACAACTGGCAAACCATCCCCTCTATAGCAGTCTGTGTGTTAGAAGTGAGTCCACAAGTCCGGCCCCCATTTAAGGGGAGGGGATGACACGAGGGCACGCGTACCCGGAGGCCGAGGTCACCTGGAATCGGTCTAGAAACTGCCTACCGCGACTTCCCCGCTCCTTGCCACGTTCCTCCTCCCCTCCTGAGCTGGTTCTCAGTGTGTACCAGCACTCCCGTGCTCTCCATCCAGCTCGACCGTTGTTCCAGGGGCTCCTTCCCCTCAACCAGAGGGTGGGTTCGGAAATCTCCCGAGTTAAAAATAAGCCTTTCCTCCACCTTGATCTGTGACCCCTGGCCTCTCCTCCTTCCCCTGTGGCTCTTCTTGAGAATGTGACCTTTCTTCCCTGCATTCACTTCCACCTCCACAGCTCTCTCCGCTAAGGTCATCCTAAATGCCAGGTCACAGGGCTACCTTTCGATCCTTTCCTTAGCTGACCTCCGCAGTATTTCATGCTGGCAGCTCTCCTGTTCGGCGGCTTGGGCCTTGCGGACTGCGCGTTCCCAGGCCCCCTCTTTCTGCACTCACCGCCCAGTCTGAGATTGCCCGGCTTTACCCACACACCTTGGCTTCGCTCCTGAATTCCCACACCGAGCACTCCCAGCCCCTCTGCATTCCGATGCCTGCTGTTGGGGCAGTGAATCTTGGTCGTCCACCTCTGAGGGGAAGGAAACACACTTCTTGGCCTTGTTTAACTATGCTTCAGTCTGCATGGAGCCCCCCTTCTGAGCTGGCAGGAAATCAATCTCAGTAATTGTGGAATGCCCGCCCTTCCACCCCGGGGGTAATCACAATCGGCTCCTCCCATGAGGCCCTTCTATGCAGAGCCATTGCTCTTTGGTTCTGGCCGATCGTTGCTGAGATGTTCCCTGGTCCCGCCACATGGTCCCTTCAGGTCCAGTGCCCTCGCTGCTTTGGGATCTTTGGCAAAGTGAGTGCTCCTGGCCCTGGAGTCCAGCCTTCCTAACGACACTGATCAATTGCCCTCTCTCGAGACTGACACAGAGCAGCGTCTAGACCTCAGCCCTCGGGTACCTGATATGCCCCCTCTTCTCAGCCCCAGCGGCCAATCTGTGCTCTCTCATGAGGCTCGCACAGCCCCCTCCCCAGGCCACCAAGCACAGACAACCAGCCTGCAAAAACAAGTCAGGAAAGGGAGTCCTACAGGCCTGACCGCCTGTTTGGAATGCAGGCGATGGAAAAGTGCAGCAAACAAAACCTACATTAATATTGCTGAGAGTTTGGCAGTGGTTTCAACAAATAGCACTCTCTCCCTCGTGAGTCTGTAGGAGACAGATGGAGATCAGAACATTCACTTTACTATGAAAAAAGGTGATTGGAGGCCATGGGTTTGGGTTTGCTCCAAGTGGCTAACTCTCCAGACCAAGCCGCTGCAGTCCCAGGGGAGCCACTCAGCGTGTGGCCAGACTTGAGCCCCCAGGGGGCAAGGCTACGCTCAGTTCCTTCCCTGTGCTGATTGATCAGATGAGCCACCCCCTCCCTGTGTCTGTAGTAGGAGGACCCCTCTCATGAGGCTAGCTGCCCCTTCACAGATATTTCTAAACACAACCCTGCCACACCGTGAAATCCAGACATCCAGACAAGGCGTCCCTCCTGGGCTCCGGGCCAGTGTTTCTCACTGTCTATCCTCCCAGGACCCATCTCCCTGCCTCTGCCTCTCCCATCCCCCAGGTGGCAGGATTCTGCCTACATTTCCTGCTGCTGCTTCTACCTTTTCCCGAAAATGCACCCAATACTCCTTTCAACACGCCCCTACAACAACATAAAATAGCCAGAACCTTCGCCCTTTGCACTTGAGATTTTCTCTTGCCGCCCTCCCACCTCCCCCAGCTTGCTGTCTGCCTGGACAGCTCCTAACTGCCCTACAACATCCAACCCCAAGGTCATTCCTCCCTGACGCCATCTGTGCTCCCACCGTGCAGTGTAACCCAGATGTGGGCCAGCTTCCCTGCTCGTCTGCGGGGTCCTTCCGTGTAGGGGCAAGTTTAATTCTTGGGTGTGTCCGGGATGCCTAAGTCGATGCCTAGTGGGTATGAGGGGCTCAGGAAATACTGAGAAATGAACGGCCTCCTGGCTCCTGTCTCCCACTGGCCCCATCAGATTAGCCTTGTCAAACAGATGTCCTCCTCCCCTCCTTCCCCCCCTCCCCCCCTTCCCCATCCCCTTCACCTGGTGACCTTGTTGCCGCTCATTGGCTCAGAGCTAACAGGGAATTTAGTGGTGCTTTCCCTCTGGTGCGCTCAGCTGGAGGCAGGCGGTGAGTGGGCCTTGCTGGAGGAGCGGCTGCTTTGTGCAACCTCAGGGCCTCCTGCAAATCAGACTCACTCGCCTTCACTTCCTGTGCTCAGGGAGATTAGATACGGCCTAATCAACGTCGATTGTTTCTTCTTTTCTTAATATTTGAAACTACCCAGTACCAGTTGCCATCCTAGTGGGTGGCTTTCAGAAATCCCCTCTTTTCTGGTGTTTGACTTCTTTTGAGTTTCAAGAAACCAATCTATTTGGAAAGAACCTGCACTTAGAAGTTCTTTGAATTGCTGAGCAGCCCTGGTGGCAGGAAGTGACTTGGGATCTGGGTTAGACGGGCTGGTCTCGCTCCCAGGGGAGGTGGGAGTACTAATGAGGGTTAGGGGCAGCTGGGTCTGCGAGCGGCTTTGGAGCACCGCTGTGGCCGGGTTTACGGCTGCACTCTGATCTGACATCAGAGGAAGGCTGTTCAGGCCGCAGAGTGAGCAGGGCGCATGGCTGGTGCACCCACTCTGCTAGGTGCTCTGGGCCCTGGGCTGGCAGGGACAGCCTTGATGGGCTCTCCTCTCAGCCTCACCTGTGCTCACCTGTAAGCGGACTGAAGACCACGCCAGTAAAGCTCTATCACAATTAAAGGCGTCTTACACACTTTCTCCAAATAAAACAGCTGTTGTGAGAAGTATTTTCCGAGACGGGCTTGGTGGCCCGGCAAGAACCACTTACCTGCACATCATTGCGTGGGAGGTAGAGATCTAGTCCTTTCGTTGCCTGGGGAGACCAGCACTGGCTTTCTTCCTGGGTTCTTCTGATGTGTTTTAGGAGAAGGGGGCGCCCACTGGGGGTCAAGCGCCATGCATAGTGGATGATGTGTTACTTTGTGTAACCCTCCTAATGCCTCACGGTTTTTTTTTTTTTTACTGAACTCCACTATGTGCCAGGAGCTTCTGGATTGTCTCTCTTAATCCATTTAGCAACTCTCTGAGGTAGGTTCTATTACAATCCCAACTTTTTCAGAAGAGAAAACATGCCCAGAGAAATGAAGTAATTTTCATAACTTCTCACAGTTAAGTCAGTGAGAGCAGGAACCTGAGCCGAGGCAGTCTGACCACGGAGTCTCTTAACCACTTCACTCTAATTCCTCTCCTATGAAGTAGGTACTGGTAGTCCCACCTCATGCATTAGGAACCTGGAACCCAGACAGTTTAAGCAACTTGCCCAAGGTCCCACAAGCAGTTGGAGACACAGCTGAAGTCTGTCTGTTCCAAAGCCGGCAACGTTCTCTTACTGCCTGCTGGGTAGAACGTCAGAAAGTTCTGTATGTCTTCCTTTTAAAAAAGGAAAAACTCCTCCTCCTTCTTCCCCATTCCTGATTTCTGCTCCCCAGAGGGAGTTATTTTCAACTTTCTAAGACTTTTCTCCTGTTATTTCTAAAGCATATGCCTACAGTACTCTAGACTATTCAGTTTTAGATATTTTCTACTTATTACCACCAAAAATGAGGATTTCACTCTCTTCCACCCTCTTTTCCCTCCCTCACCCCACTTCTCAGTGTAGATACAATTGGGGGCTAGTTCAATATTCTCTACTGATATTATTATGACTGTGAATATTCACAACTGAGCCATGTGATATACTCTGGTTACATTTCATTTTCATTTAGCTTTTTCATTTCCCTGAAATTAATGTGTCATTTTAAAAAGTTTACTTGATTGTCCTCAACCTCTGAGGGCAACATTAGTATCCTCTGACTATGATTGAGCCTATTAGATATACCTTCATTTTCAGTTTTCTTTTCTTGCTGATAGCTCTCCTGGATCCATTTTCTTTCTGCTCCAACCTAGACTGATGGCTAAGGAATGCTACACAGATGTTATTCTGGGAGAACCTGTCCGTCCATCCCATTTGTAGAACCTTGCCAATCTGTTGGAATACTTTCATGTTGCAGCTCCCCTTGGTGGTTTGAAGGGCAAGAGTCTCAGATGGGAGGAAACAAAGAGAGCAGGGTTGAGTGCCACTTGCACAGATGGAAGTGGCTGAGCAGGGCTAGAACTGGGCTTTCCTGCCTTAGGGGGCTCCCTGCAGGAGGCCACAGTGCCCCCTGCAGCCTGGCACAGATGACCATTGTTACTGCTGGCCAGGCAAACCTCAAAAGTTCCAGACTCGGGGCACCTGGGGGGCTCAGTCGGGTAAGCGTCCGACTCTTGGTTTCGGCTCAGGTCGTGATCTCAGAGTCTGGGGATGATGGAGCCCCAGCTTAGGCTCTATGCTCAGCAGGGAGTCTGCTTCTCTCCTGCTTCCTCTGCCCCTCCCCCATTCTCTCTCTCTTTCTCAAATAATCTTAAAAAAAAAAAAAAAAAGTTCCAGACTCCACAGAAGAGTGCAAGGAGGCAGAGGTTTGATCCACACCTCCACCTAGCTTCTTTCAAAAGTGGGAGATACAGTTGAACACTGGACTTTGAGTCATACTTCCTGCGTCTGCCAATTAATAGTTATGCAGTTTGGAGCTGGTCACATAATCTCTCTCAGCCTCAATTTCCTCATTTGTAAAATGATTAACAGTGCTACCTCATAGGATCACTGTAAAGATTAAGCACCATTAATATTTTAAAAGGCACATCTTAAATGCTTAGTAAATGTTAAACACTTTCATAATAATGGTCTAGAATTTCTCAGGAGATAGTAATACTTTTACTATTTAACCCCAGTTCTCTTGTATCCTTAAGTTCCTGGTCCATGTTGGGATATTATATGATAGCTGTGTACAATAGAATGTTTTTTCTGCCAGAGGTATTTATTTTTCCTGAAGTATAGTTTGACACATGTTTTATTAGTTTCAGGTGTACAACATAGTAATTGGACAAGTCTGTATGTTACACTACACCACAAGTGTAGCTACCATCTGTCACCATACATCATTACCATACCATTACCTATATTCCGTATGTTATACTTTTGATCTCTGTGACTTATTCATTCCATAACCGGAAGCCTGGACCTCTCACTCCCCTTCACCCACTTTTGCCCACTCCCCACCCCTTCCCCTCTGGCAACTACCAGTTCTCCATATTTATGGGTCTGTTTCTGCTTTTTTTGTTTGTTTTTTTAGATTCCACTTATAACTGAAATCAGGCATTATTTGTCTCTCTCTGCCTGACTTTTGTTTAACATAATACCCTCTAGATCCCATCCATGTTGTCATGAATGGCAAGATCTCATTATTTTTTATGGCTGAGTAATATTCCATTCTCTCTGTCTCTCTACACACACACACACACACACACACACACACACACACAATCACATCTTCTTTATCCATCTATCAGTGGACACTTGGGTTACTTCCATAGTTTATTGTAAATAACGCTACAATAAACATGGTGCATATATTGTTTTGAACTAGTGTTTTCATTTTCTTTGGGTAAATGTCCAGTAGTGCAATTACTGGATCATGTGGTAATTCTATTTTAATTTTTTGAGGAATCTCCAAACTGTTTTTTTCAGTGGCTGCACCAGTTTGCATTCCCACCAACAGTGCACAATGGTTCCCTCCCCACTCCACACACACCCTTGTCAACACTTGTTTCTTGTGTTTTTTAGTTTAGCCATTCTGACAGGTGTGAGGTAACATCTCATGGTAGTTTTGATTTGCATTTCCCTGATGATGAGTGATGTTGAGCATCTTTTCACGTATCTGTTGGCCGTCTATGTCTTCTTTGGAAAAATATCAATTCGGGTCCTCTGCCCATTTCTTAATTGAATTACTGTTTCCCCCCCCCCCCCCTTTGGTGTTGAGTTGTCTAAGTTCTTTATTTTGGATATTAACCCCTTATCAGATATATCATTTGCAAATAACTTCTCCCATTTCATAGGTTGCCTTTTTGTTTTGTCGATTGTTTCCTTTGCTATGTAAAGACTTTTTAGTTTGGTGTAGTCCCATTAGTTTGTTTTTGCTTTTTGTTTCTCTTGCCCGAGGAGACATATCTGAAAAATGTTGCTAAGGCTGATGTCCAAGAGATTACTGCCTATGTTTTCTTCTAGATTTATGGTTTCAGGTCTCACATTTAAGCCTTTAATCCATTTTGAGTTTATTTTTGTGTATGGTGTAAAGAAGTGGTTCAGTTTCATTTTTTTTTTTTTTTTTGCATGTGGCTGTCCACTTTTCCCAGTACCATAGAATTTTCTAAACGAGTAATTTATGCACTTGAGTGACACTTGGTTAATAAGGTATATTCGTCCTTCAGTTTACCCCAGTCCACCCTCTAGGGATTGAGGACATTCCTTCGCCAGGTGAGGTCAACTGACCAATACTAAAATAAATACCAACCAAATGTCCCAATTCTTACTCTGATTTTTGGCTTCTACATTTTTTCTTTATTATCAATTGATACAAAGGTTTTGTTTGTTTTTTTTTGGTAAGATTTTTCCTTGGGAGAAATGAGTATCTATCTGTACTTCACCTACTTCTCCCATATGCCTTATGCTGTCCTTTCAGTACTATTTTGCTAGAACAGTTTGCATCCTAGTACAGATAGACTGAATAAAGAAAGATGATACAAGTTTGAAATGAACTTTTGGAGAGAAAACATCTAATGCAGTGTATTTCAAACTGTAGGTCTTGACTCAGGAGAGGTTATGAATCCTTAGTGAAATCACTAGCACTTAAAAATAACCTTTATCACACTTAGTAAGGAAAGCATTTTTTGTGTGTGAAATTTAATTATATATGTACATATATACATACATAAATTATATATATACACACATTCATGTATGTATGTATACATGTGCTGGCTTGCAATATAAAATGTATTTCTTACTAAACATTACAGTTGAAAAGGTTTGTAAAATGTATCTTAATGATTTTCAGTGAGTTTTGCCTCTGCAATTTAAATCCTTCATCAGGTGTCTCTTCTAGATAATCAAATTAAAAAAACAAAAAACCAACCAACCAAACAGGACTTTGTTCTCTTCTTGAGCATCTTCTGAGCACCCACTGCATAAAGACTCTTGGGTAAAGGTTACTACTCTCAAACCTACAACCTCTTCAGGGGAAACAACTGAACAGTATTCAAGTTATAATAATTGAAATATTAAAAGGTAAAAGTAACATGTTAGGAAGGTAGGGTGATTTACTCTGGCCAGGTTATCAGAAGGCTTTATGCAGCCATTAGGCCCCAAAAGTCAGCAACTGGAGACTGGCAAGTAAGGGTTGAGAAGTATGCTATTTTGAGGAATAGTAAGTAAAAGTTTGGCTGGATCATATAGTTGGAAAGATAGTTTTTAGAACACGTGCTTTAAAAGCAGTAAATTCTATTTTGCCTTAATACCTTCATGCATTGGCATCCATAAAGCACCTGCTAATTTAAAACATTTCTGCACAGTGTGATAATTCTGTTAAAGTTCTAGAAGCCCTTCTGTCATCCATAGCTCAATAAATAGAGGAGGCTTTGCTAATGAGCTTAATGTCAAATCTGTTTCCATTGGTGCCATGAATGGCTAGCTAATAATCTAAAATGATGTAGACACAGGTTATTTGTGAATTCAGTACTAGTATTCAAGATATGTGGATTGGCTAAAAACAAATCACTGTTAAATTAACAAGAATGTAATACTCTGTAACTTGTACTTCTGTAGATAGTACCCAAGGCCTGATTGCTAAATGCACCTCTGTCCAGTCATTAGTAGAGAATTCCGGTCACCTTTTGTTGACCAGAGTGACATTTTGCCCCCAGTACTCGAGGCAGATGCCACCATGTGCTACTGCTTGCCAATGTTTAATGTTGGTGATACAAATTGAGTATGAGCTTTGCTTTCACATTCAGCAGATACTGGGTACCATTATCTGCTAGAAAGAGTCTGGGTGGTAAATGACCAAATTGGCTGTCAGTTTGAGAAATAACTAAGGTATCTTGAGTTACTCCCCAATAATATCAATCATCAACACCTATTTAGCAAAGCAAGTTTATTTGATTACTTATTCCAGACAAGCGAGGCTTGTGTGTACAACTAAGAAAGAAGACAATCCAAATAAAAGGCAGGAAATATTAGTATGAACTACACAAACAGCTATCTAGAAAGGAACAGCAGCTGCAGCATTCATTTTACATAATACTGTGGAGTGATGTAGCACCATGTACCTCAAAGATCTCCTAAGTACTTTATAAGGTAATTACGTAAGTCTTTGCTAAAATGCAGCAGTAGCTTAAAAACTGTAGCAAGTCCGATGATAATCTTCTGTTCAACTAACTTCAAATATAAAATTTTACCAGAAAAATCCAGAAAAAATGGGGAATTTGGGAAGGATCTGATCTTGTACAATTCTTTCAAGAAATCCAAAGGAATTTATTGAGACCTGTTTTCTTCCATCATCTGTACTACTTACCACTATCATCATGACCTAAATTCTAAGCTCTGGGAGATTTAATAGGTAGTTATTTAAACACACACACATAATTATTTTTTAAAACTAAAGTTCTATTTATTGGTCTGTTCAGTCTGTTCTGCTCTGAACCACAAACATGAAGGAACAAGAGAGAACTTTAATGCTACTGAAATCAAAGGATTAGGATCCTTAATGATTCTAATGACCATTCTAAGCTATCTACTCTGATCAGTCTTAGGTTGAAATTTGTTAAAGTTTGACCCTGTTAATGAATCTAAGTAAACATGAGGACATTTATAAATTCGATAGTAAATATTTTTTTAAATACTGATTAAGGTTCATCTGCAATATATAAAGAAACTCAAGAGAGAAATTTGGTGTTCCAGAATCGTCCAACAACCCACTTTACTAGTTAGAGCCATAGTACATTTTTAGAAATGTACCACAGAAAAATCTTACGGAAAAAACCTCGGGAGTCTGGGATTATTCAATCTTGCAAAACTGTGGTTCCTATCAATGCCCCATCACCCCCTTTCTTTAAAAAAGGGTCATGAATCACTTTGAAAAGCTGATGAGATTTATGAATCCCCTCTTCCCCGAAAAATGCATATAAATAAGAATTTCTTATATACATTTGCAAAGGATTCCTCCCAAAGGCCCATGATCCCCAAGTTAGGAATTCCTACTTCAAAGCTGAGGAACACAGAATAAGGTCAGCCCATGTGGACACTGTCCATCTTCACTTTATTGCTACTGTAGTCAAGTATTGACTCTTGTAGTCAAGATTGTTGCCTTAAGACACCCATTGTAAGCACCAATAGTCTTAAAATTCATTCTGCTGCCCTAATTTTTACAAGGTTTTAAGCCATGTACCCCCTCAAATGAGTTAAGCCCCTCAGATTTAAGCTAGCAATTATTTTCCTTTGATATACACTATTCTTCAGAGCCAGTCCTGAACACTGAGATTAAAATTTAATACCCTTATGAAAATGAACATATGTCTACATATTGGAGGTTATTTGACTTTATAAAATATATTTCTAGTATAGTTTCAAACTCAAAGTCACATTTCATTTATCTAGTGCCTCTGAATATAACATACAATCCCAGACCATAACTTCCCTTTTACTTACTTGGAACCAATACAATGGAGCTCTCCTCCTACAGTCACAAAATGTACTGAAAGTTCTACCTACTGTTTAGGATAGGAAACACTTCATTTCTGATCAAACCCGCCATCTCAAAAGCATCTCATCAACTCCCCAGTTACCAAACAGGTTGAAGAATGAGATCCTCGAGGTGTCTAACACTGAACCATTTGGCTAGGTCTCAACCCCATGCTGAAGGGACCTTTAAAACAAGAGAAAATGACTATACTGGGGTACAGGGTTAAGCCTGTGGCTTTCTTTTATTAAAAACTCCACTAGTCACTCCAAAGAATCTGTTTAAAAAGGAGGGTAAACATGAGAATTCTTAAAGAGACCCTGAAGACTGATAATCGAAGGGGAAAATAGGTTATTAAACACAGAAATGCAAACATATCACATATATAAAATTTACTCAAATCAAGAATTTTTCAAAGTCTGAAGTCAGGTGACATTTAGTCCTTTCATAATCATTTACTTTTGCTCGAAGAGTATAGAACAAGTCTTGGAATAGCTGAATAAAGGAAGAGCTAAAAGAGCTTTCCAACTGAGCTACAACTTGGTTTATAGGATTTCATTCTTGTCTTTTGCTATGTAAAAAGTGAATAATTGAACAATCATTACTTTTTCCTTGCTCTTCTAAGTTTTCCTTTGTAAGAGTTAAATGCTAGAATTTCCATTTCAGAAACCTAGGGATCAGGGAACAGGCGTGGGTGAAGGATACTGCTCTCTGACAATCACAATTCCAAGCATTTCAACTCAGTGGTAAGGGGCTTGCAAGAGAGTATGGACTATTACTCCTTAGGCTAAATGAGTCCCACGAGTCCTATAACATATACAACCAAGTATTTTCCCTGCACTATTCAAATGTACCCTTTTGTGTTTTTCCTACCAGAACCTACTAAACTGCCGAGTGAAAAGCTGAAGAAGGTAATAAATACTAGCATTCCTGGCTGTCCAATCTATACATTTTCATTTTAAGAATAATTCAAGCATAATCCACATTTAAAAAATTAGACTAAAGAGAGACAGTAAAGGTTTTAAAGTTTTCTCTTTGAAAAGATGGTATCTTACAGTACATACAAAAATACTCTGAAAATACATACGACTTCATTTACAAAACACTGAATCAACATATTACAAGAAGAATTACATGGTTATGGATTTTAATAAACTGAGCATGCGTTCATGAAACTTAAAAAATATTAAGAAATGCATTGAAAAAAGCAGTGTAAAAAAAGACAACTCATATAGTTAAATAAAAGTTACAAAGGTCCTGAGCCAATTAATGGTTGGTAACAATGTCATTCAAAAATGCCTTTAGGTTTCAGTAAAATCCACTGCTTATTTCTGCATGCCTAGTCCATGAAGAAACTGTTTGAAGTTGTGGGGTAAGTAATGGCCAAGAACTACCATGCCAAGTTAATTTTACACCTCAAAAATACAAGTTTGCCATACTTCAAGGTATCTTATTGTTGGTGCTGGAATGAATTGCTCCTCAGTAAAAAATACCAGTCAACTAACAAGAATGGCATGAGCTAGGATATGTAACAATTTCACCATTCATATACTGACTTTCAGTATCTTGGTTATATTTTGATTCTTAATAAAGATGCATTTCAAAGGCCTCCATGGGAGGCAAAATATAGAGAATTTATGGTGCCCAACTCTTATGTAATCACTGGACTAATCCTCCCTGGTAACTATGCAACATTTGGACAGAAAGGCACAAAAAAATAAAAATTTAAATATTCCATGTGCCATTCTGGAAAAAAATAATTTAAATCAACAGAATAGACAATAAGTACATCTACACAAATGAGGAAAGCAGAAAAGATACCTCACATTCATTTATCTCAGGTTTCACAAAGTGGCTTCAATGCTAAAGTAAATGTGTTAACATCTGAAAAATTACAAGACAATTTTTTTGTGTGTTTTCAACTTTTTCAGTTCTATACAATGATTATAACATAAGACTTAAAAAAAAAAAAAAGTTCAGGACTTGTTTTATCCGTGTCCAAAGAGCCAAGAACTGGTTCCCACAACAGAGAAACAAGCATCGAAAGTTAAGGCAGTAAAACCTCCAACGCAAAGCCATAATACTGTAGATGACAATTTGATAGCAGGTGATCCTCACAGAAGTGTATGTAGCAATCAATGAGAGAATGCTACGGCATCTGCAGGTCAAAGTGTGAGAGTTCAAAAACCACTTCAAGGTCGTTAGTCCGATGACTGAAACTTTCACCTTACTTTACGTACGACAGCCACTTCTATTTTAAAGAGTGGCTGCATCTACGCCACTAAATGATTGCATATTCACTTAAGTAAGGAGGCACTGCTTTTACCGATTAAGGGTCAGTCGAATGGAATTTTTGATGACTCGGATGTTATTTGCTGGAACTGGAGATGATGAATCTGGTAGTTCTTTACTGGGTAGTCTCTATTAGAAAGGAGTAGAAACAAAGAAGGAAAAGCAAATATATATTATCAAGTCCCAACTAGAAATCAGTCACAAACTGAGTTTTCCTCCAAATCCCTTAAGCTCTTAAACACTCACATGTGTTAGATATTTTCTTCCAATGTTCACAGACATTTCCTCCTTTTGGGGACTTTTTTATACAGTTGGAGGTGAAAAGCAGAGGTACAGGGAAAGGGTCCAAGTGGGGAAAGTGTATGTATAGGAAAAAGGACTTTGTTAAATTACTCGCCACTTCTGGATTGAGAAATGCAAAACAACATAGTCCTCCTCAAAGTCAGGCAATGGTAAAAAGGAGCAGGAAGAGCAGGGTCACTAAGCAGGAAACTCTTGGGGTGCCAAAGTGAAAAATGGGTGTGTTACAGAGGAAAACTGGATATCCATTTAGTTTCTGTAATACATTCATGGAAATGAACACTGTAAACCCCACTTGTGAGATACTTTTTTCAGGAAAACTGACTTTGTACCCAGACCAGGTTTTTTCAGTGATGGTGAAATTCAGGGGTGTCTAGATGAGGGTTTCTGAGGATACTAAAGAGGACAATATAATGAAGGCAAATGCTGAGCTCTAAACTACAGACAGCTGTGTGATGGAAGCAGTGTGCGGAGTTAATTCCCCTCCCGTGTTACCTTAGCTAAACCTGTATCCTAACCCATGGCCATTCAAAACACATGAAAAATTTCAGACATACATAGAAGTGGAGAAGAGGACAATGAAGACTTCAGTGCCACAACCAAGACATTATTAAAATTTTGCTACATCTGTTAGGTTTATATCCTTGCCCTTTATACTTGAAATATTTTAAAGCCAGACCCAGGCATGTCATTTCATGCTTTCGTACTTAATACCCATATCAAACTTTTTTCTTCCATTATCATCTATAGTTATACACCCATATTTTTTGTAAACCACTCTTTATGTTAAAAGGAATTTTATGACTTCTACAACTAAAAGAAAGTATGATACTTTCTATTTGTTTTTAAAATGGCCAGTACATTGGAAGGAACCTGGCAGGGTGACAACTGATTGTGACAAGTACTTTATTCTTTAACAGGGCGTGAAAACAAGCCATGTAAACTCTCAGAGAAGGGCTGTCTCTGATATATATACACAAGGCTGATTTTTGGGCACCTGCTTATTAACTTACCATGCTTAATAATAACATATTATTAGTTTCAGTGGTAATTCTTTGAAAAATAAATTTTTAAATTGAGATTTAGGGGCTCTTTAGCTCATGTTTTAAAGGTACTTTGAATACTGATACATTTGGCTCTTCCAAAATATTAATAAGTACCAAGCCTAAGTTTTGATAGTAAGCAGTGGTGTACAACAAAAATAGACTATCAAGTGTTGGTAAGAAATTACTGTGCTGAGCACTAAACTTCTTTAAAAATAAACAAAGGCTGAACATAATCTGAATAAGTAGTGAAGTCTTAAACTACTTCCTCTTTTCCTCCCTTCTGAAGTACATATATTTAATGACCAGACACTGCTATTTCTACCCCAACTCCCAACTGTACTGCTGGTCTTTGAGGACAGGAACAAAATCTTATCATCCTGTTCTTCCACTCAGTGCAAGGATCTTAAGCTTTTTGTATCTGTAAATCACCTATGAATAAGACTTTGTTACCTTTTTGCGTGATGTATCAATAGTTGGAATAGGCATACATTCTCCTCCAATGGCATCCTAAAAACAGAATTATATACAAATGAAAACTTTCCTTCCTTTGTACGCTTATTTCTACACAAAATAAAACACAACCCAAACTTCAGACCTATCTAATCTGATCCACTTTCCAATATAGTACTTTTCCTGATACATGGCTCTTTGAAAGCAATATTTTGAGGCACACTATTAATATATTTACCATTGCTTTTCTTTTTCTGTCTTCAGGAGCACGTGATTCCTTAAACGTTGATTCAAGTCGAATAAACTAGAATATAAACATTAAAATGAACTGCTATTATTACCTATAAAAACCATACAATCTATACAAGCTTAGAAACTAGTGATAAGGCTTTCATCAAAACTATTGCAAACATGGGTTGGTGAGGGAAATGAATTTAGACTAAATTCAGCTGCCACCATTAACTTCTACAATTGGAGTGATCTTTTATGGTTAAATCAATTCAGATGATAACGAAGTAGTCTTACCACCACCTACTGGAGGCAGAAGACATCAACATTGTAACACATAATAAATATGATTAGTTACCAATAATGACTTCTGTAAGTCAAGGGGAAACTTAGACCAATCATTTAAGTTTTCAGATCTATTACCGATTTGAATGAGGACGAACAATCAGTATTATTCCTTCAGGGTTTGGGCAAATTTTCTTTTTAGTCAAATCCTAAAGGAGCACTAAGATAGCTATGGAGAATTGTGTATTTCTTTAGTGCTAGTTTAACTTAAAAAAAAAAAAAAAAAACAACTACAGAATTACCACTAAGGTTGTAACTTTACCTTTTCTATGTCTTTCAACCTCTTAGAAGACCCATCTACGGATGGGGAATGGGATCTCTTGTGTGTAACATTCTTAGCTGACATTCCATTAAGATGTGGTTGTCCCTGGGCAGGGTTGTGGGGTGTTGGGATTCTAGGAATGACATTTCGTCCTACTACAGTAGGAATGGTGCACACAGCTGGGGGTGATACAGCTTTCACTGCAGAATCAACTTCTGAAAAGGAAAGAAAAATTCTAGTAATTAAATGTATACGTAGTAAAATCATTACTAACAAAAGTGCAGATACCTACTTGCACCAATGACTGGGATAGATAGTCCTTGTGCTGGTGGGACACTCAGTGGCTTTTCCACAATGACAGCAGCAGGCTCAGCATTATTCCTATTAAAAGTTTTGAATTATCATGAGTAATCTCTGTTACTTATTTAAAAACACTCAACATTCAGGATTATTTCTTTCAAGTACTCCTACTTTAACATTTCACTGAAGGAAGAGAAAACGGGAAGAAAAGCAGAGGACCGAGTAAAAACTGAGAAAAGAGAAAGCCTGTGCATTTCTGTGTACTGATCTAGTCCTACATCTTCATAGGCCTATCCCATGTCCCACAGGATTAGAACAAATTGTCAAGTATTTCAAATGACTAGCAACTGGTAAAATAAAATATATTAACAATTAAGCTAAGGTACAGAAAAGTTTACATCATCCCCAAACTGAAGAATGAAAAGAAAATTCTGAAATACAGACCTTTCTATTTCTCCTGAAGGAGGAATGTCCGGCTTGGAAGGTTTGTTTGTAGACACTGGGGAATTAAAAGGTGTTCCATTATCAGTGTCCCTGGAGCTATCCAAACAATTGCTATCTAGAGATGATCTTTTGGACTGTGGTCCACTTGAACTTCGACTAACATCAGAAAGACTTTGCTGAAAGAGGGGGAAAGCAGTTAGGATTTCAAAAAGCAAATGAAAATAATTACTGGTTTCAATTCTCAAGTACATAAAATGTATTTTGTGGTTAATGATTAAGGGGAGATTTTAGTTCTAGATTGAATTGTATCTTTCTTTCCTTTTTACTCAATAGGTTTGGGAGCTGTGAAAAGTGCAAATCTGGTCCCAGCATCCTGTGTCTGAGTGGAACCATACACTGGAGAGTTAAGATTATAAACTCACCTTTTTCTTCTTTTGAAGAATCTCTGCTGGAAGGTAGTGATGAAGTTGCTTTTTTTTAACATGAGTTGCTTCAATTTTCATTCCTTCCTTTAGCATGTTTATATTATTTGCCTGTCTGTACACTGTAACAATGTTAATATGTTAAATGGGCAACTTCTTCCTGAAGTGAGAGGTCTGTTTTCTTTCTCTAAAATGCATATATTTGGTATCTCCCCATAATCTCACAAACACACATACCAACCCTGCTTATAGAACAACTATTTCTCAAACATTTTCACCCTGTCACAATCCTATTTAAGTACCATTTAGGGGTGCCTGGATGGATGGCTCAGTTGGTTAAGCATCCGACTCTTGGTTTCAGCTCGGGTCATGATCTCAGGGTCATGAGATCAAGCCCGTTGTCAGGTGTGGAGCCTGGTTAAGATTCTCTCTCCCTGCCCCCTCCCTGCTAGTGTGCATATGCATGCAAGCTCGCTCTCTCTCCAGAGAAATAAAATCTTAAAAAAAAAAAAAAGTACCAACTAGTTTTCTCATGTCCAACTTCTAAGATTTTCCAATAATTCAATCTCATTAACAAAATAAATGCATGAAAAAAGTTTTTTCCAAATCCTGTTTTCTGTTATTTTCCCAAAAGGCAATCTTTCTCCTAATTACTTACCCAAGTCTAAGCTAATCCTTATACTAAATATCCAAGATACAATTTGCGCTCTTCTCCACGAAGCTTCTTTTACTACACTAATCAGAGAATGTCAGACCGTTAGGAACTATCTAGAAATACATCCTTACTGTACAGGTGGGGAAATGATGCACAACAGCCCCGAACAACTTGCTGAGATTAAAATACACACAGCCCTAGAGTCCCTTCTAGTGCTTTTCACATCTTGTAAGAAAGTCAGTTTTATTAACACACAAATTATTTAATGTATGTTCAACTGTGAATACCAAATTAGATTACAAGCTTACTGAAGACACAGGTAAGAGGCTTCTTTTGCACAGTAACTACTGTGACATGTGATAAATTATCTAATCTCTTGGGGGTCTCAGTATCTTTATCTAGAGAAAAATATTCTATAAATCTGTAATAGAGCTTCCCAACCTCCTGCTTTTGGAAAAATGAGCCCAAATTAGAATGGAAAAATTTATGTTTTCATTCCAGATTGCTTATAGAAGCATCACCAGGAGTACTTGTTCAACTTGCAGATTCTCTGGCTCCTCTCCCAGAGTGGGGGATTCACTGGTGCTGACGTGATGTACAGGAATCTGCATTTTCATGATAAATGTGAAAGCTAGTTTAGAAGAATTTAGAAAACTCAGATGAGCCAAGCCAAAAATATTAATAGTATAAATATACACTATTCCAGATTAAGACAACTCCAAATTTATAACAGATACATTAAGATATTCCAGAGAGGTGTCATTAGGGAGCTAGATGTGAAAGACACTCTTTCATTGATTCTGAAATATAATCAGCAAGCTGTACTGTTAGTACATGTTAAAAAATTAAGAGTCAAGTCATCTTTATGATTGTGCTCCTATCTGTGCACGATGAAAATAAAAATCACCTGTATAAGTTTCTTTATTCGTCTATTTTAAAATAAATAATACCATCATTTGGTACAAAGCTCAAACAGTACAAGGGCACTGAGTGAAGTCTCCTCACCCCATCCCCTAGACACACCTGGTTCCTTGACCTAAAAGCAACCAGTTCTGCCTGCTTCTTTTTTTAAAACTATATAGCCTTCCAAAGAATGTATTTATAAGCAAACATGCACACATATATATGTATTTTTTTTACTTATTTATAGAAATGGTAGTGCACGATACATACTGTTCTGCAACTTTCCCCCCACTTAATGTCTTAGAGATGGTTTCACCATGCCTTTACTTTTTTAAATAGCAGCATAGGTTTTCATAATATGAATGTACCATATTCATTTAACCAACTGAAAAATAGAGCCAGCCAGATCCATGGCAGATGATACCATGTTACAGCTGAGGTTGAGAACCACGGCTCCATGATGATGAAGTCTTACCTGTATCAGTAAACGACTGTATATCATAGGTCAAGTCTATGTTAACACTTTCTGCATTTTCTACTCTCCGAAAAATTATTCCAAGGAACCACATTGATACGTAATTGTTGCTATAAAATAAAAATTTTAAGTTTCCATTAATTTTTTTTTACAATTTTAGATGTTATTTGGTAATTCAAACTTGGCCTCTATGGAAGCATAAATACAAATTGCAATGGTTTGGCTAAATTCTTAAAACTGACAACAAGAGCACTGATCAGTTATCATGTGTTGTTACAAAGAGGATTAAATGGCTTTGTAAACAACCTACTAAAAATCTAAAGATGCTCTAAATTTTGTGATGGAGTTTCTGCTGGGCTCTGTGGGCTACCAACACAGTATGTACTAGTTTTAATGCATGACCACTCATGCTCAAATAATCTTAAACAATGCATACTGTCAAATAACATTATTTAAGAAATATAATATTAAACAATAATTAACTTACTCTTTATGATGTTCCTTATTTCCTGGGAATGATTGGGGATTTACATGGGCAAGAGTAATAAATTCATTTCGTTCCAAGTTTCCAACAAGCACACGAATTTTAGATTCTACTAATCCAACCCTGAAATAGAACAGTGAACAAAATTTTTCCATATTATATTTGGAAACTACATCTAAGTAACCCAAAAAGCACATTAGCTATGATGCTTACATGTTCATTTAAAATATTTAGTCAAATATATTAGTGACTGTTTGAAATACCATTTAAGTAAATGACAAGTTAGTCAATTTCTGTGTTTCCCCCTTCCCCTCATTTAAAAGAACTGCTCTATTTAGTGAATTCCTGATCTAAACTATCCTGCCTGTTAAGATCGTAAAATAGTCATGATCTGAGCATGAACAAAATCTGTTGGTTAATGTGGTTCTTTCATTTTCAAATCTTATGTCTATACGCTAAGGCTAAGATGTTTAAATAACGTGGGGGAAAAAAAGCACTAATATCTAGCACCTAATTCATAATAAACATGCTCATATTTTCATATATTGGTACTAGATATTGCATTTAAAAAAGTTTCAGTAAATTCAGATCAGATACTACTAAAACATGAAAGTTTCATCAGGTTTCTGCAACTCTGTTTTCTATCTAAGAAATGTAACTACTGTCAGCTATTATATTAACTTACAATGATTTCATGAATTAGAAAGAATAACTACAAGGACATTTTTACATCATTCAAACACTTGAAAACGCTTACACATTATAATTGTATGTGCTTCAACAGCACATATATGGAACACCGAGTTACTGCTCAGTGTTATCTAAGTGAGAAGTTGGCAAACTTTTTCTATCAAGGGCCAGACAGTAAATATTTTAGGCTTTGTGGGCCAGTTTCTGTTGCAACTATTCAACTCTGCCATATAGCTGGAAAGAGGCCAGACAATATATAAATGAGTGAGCATGACTGTATTTCAAGAAAACTTTCACTTAAAAATTTTTTAAAGTTAATTTTTTTAGTAATCTCTATACCTAACGTGGGGCTCAAACTCACAACCCCAAGATCAAGAGTCACATGCTTGTTGGACTGAGCCAGCCAGGTACCCCCTCAATAAAACTTTATTTTTAAAAACATGTGGCAAACTAGATTTGGCCCAGACCATAGTTTCCCAATTTCCAATCTAGACAAATGAAATACTCTTTTTTTTTTTTAAAGATTTTATTTATTTATTGAGAGCGAGAGAGTGAGAGCGCCCATGTGTGAGTGGGGGAGAAGCAGAGGGAGAGGGAATAAGCAGACTCCACACTGAGCGTGGAGCCCACCCAATGAGGGGCTTGATCCCAGGACTCTGAGATCATGACCTGAGCCAAAACCAAGAGTCAGATGCTTAACCAACTAAGCCACCCAGGTGCCCCTACAAACAAAATATTTTGTTTTAGTGACAGGATTTTTTCAGTGTCTCTTTAATTATCAATAAAATAATAAGCACTAAACTTTGGAAGTGAAAATAAGACAGTATCGTGTTTTCCCTTTCCAGAGGTCAGACCTGAGGAAAGCACAACCATTTCTGGTGGCCTAATAGCTCCTGCCTGATAGAGTTAGGGACATCAGTACACTGGAGGCAGAGGGAATGAATTTGGATTTACTATAAAGAATGCACTGCTCCTTGACCAAAAAGGCCTCTCTTATCTGCTGACAGAAGCTTTTATGCCACTAATCTCCTAAATTAAAAGAATATAAAAAATGTCTTTTCCTTCTAGTTTTGTTGGGGAAACATGATGGCAAGGATGGAAAATCCTGTAAGAGGCTAGGTATCAGAATCATTCAAAATGCCTCACAATTTTGCGTAAATCTGAGAGGTGGCAAAAGGCAAAGAATATACATATACCCTTATTTTATGTTACTTCTAAATCTGAACCATTAATTTGACAGCACTTCTTAAACACTGATGCACTGTACAAGTCACCAAACACTGATGTCATGTACAACAGTCACCAAACACATGATGTCATGTACACCAAACACTGATGTCATGTACAACAGTCACCAAAATGTTTTATAAGTGGCAAAGCATCATAAAAATCTTATCACCACAGAGGAAGTATGCAACTTGAATATCATTCTTACCACTCTAGATGGTTTTCTTCTGTTGATGCACTGGCAGTCAATACTATATAATGTCTATGAAGAATTTTTAGCAACAATCGGGGGTGGGGGGGGGGGGGAAAAAGCCAGAAACACTGTTAGGGTCTGCTTTTCCAACATTACTTTTTCTTTCTTTCTCCTACTGAACAAAAGAACCAATGCAGGCACACAGCTTATGAAAATTAGAACATGCTCTGATTTTTCACAAAATTCTAGACCCTACAATTAAAAACAATTCACTAAAAACAAAAACCACTAATACTGGGTTAGATACTACTAGAATACACAAACTCATCATTTAGGATTTCTGCTAAGCTATTCTCTACCTCACTTGAAATATAAGTGACAACAGTCACCCATAATATATTAACTTTGTAAGTTTAACATTCTTCTTTAAACACACACACACACAAAATGCAAAATTTCAAATACCTATACTTTTGAAAAAAATTTGGTGGCTCAAGTAGTTTGGACCAGTCTGATTTCCCTTGAAGGATTTCATCTGTGACTGCAAGACCTAAATTAAAAACAAGAGAGAGACTGATTTTGAAAACTGGCTATTTTGTTAAAGCTCCTGTATCACTCTACCCCCAAACCTCTAACCCTACCAAACTCTTGAGTAAAAAAAAAAAAGTAAATTTATTTCTCAGAACACAAAAATCAATTTCAAACAGATTGGGCTGGCTCCATTTTGGACTTAATATTATATTTTGGAAAACCAATTACTGAAAGAATACATACATATTTGAAAGAATTTTTAGAAATAACAGGCATAACTGCACTTTAAACTGTTGTAAATCAAAAATTCGTGGGAAAGGACCAACAGGTTTACCTTGTTTAAATTCTTCTACCATTACTGTTCGAGTTGAGGTGGACACATTATACGTAGAATTCTGCTGTGGGTAGGCAGGGGTGATTATGGGCATGAGATGATACCTATCTGATGGATTTACCTGTGAAATTAGAAGCAGAATAATTGATCTATTCTCCTATTTCAGTTGTCCTCACTTCATTTCCCCAAAAGTCTGAAGAATATGAAATATAAATTTAATACTACATTTCCTCAATTCTAAGAAGTACATTTTCTCTCCCCAGCTACACTTATTTCTGAAGTCAGATATGTCTGATATTCAAAGGCAACTCTGTAGAAGTTTCTTTTTCCTCTGAAAAGCTGTTAAACTGATGGTGCATCTTATAAACAATGGTCTTTTAGAACCAAGAAAATACAGTATCATAGCTGCAAAAAGCATTATTAATCCAATGGTTCTTAATCCTCTTTCTGCATCTGCTCAATGGGTAACTTCCCATAGGTAACTCAGAGGAATAAGCACTCACTCTAAAAGCAAATTAAAATGCAGGGTGAGAGTTATGCTAGCTTAGAACCACGAGTCTGCTCTAAATTGCACTGCAAAGTAAATCTTTTATATACTTCAGCACTTTATTAGTAGTAACTAATTACTTATAAGACAGTTTTTAACAGTGGATTATGACATTTTGGTTGATACACCCATTCATCTGTTCTTATATGGGTGATTTTTAATGACATAACATTTGGATCAGAATTTGAGATACAAATCATCTGCACCAAAAAACAGCAGGTAGAAGGAAAGAACTATAGCTATACAAAGGAAGATGAGCAGGAATAAGAATTATTTTTAGATTACAGTTTAGAGAATTGTCCTTTTCCTAAAAGGTTTAATTTCAATAATAAGTCACATACCCGAGGATCCCAAACAGGCAAATTCAAATTGCTTTCTTCTGGTTGCTTCAGCAGCACAGGATTTGGCCACTCCCTAACATGAATAAGGCAAATTAATTCACATAGGACCTCACTTCGGAAACTAGATGAAATGTAAAATCATCAGACTCTCTTTTAATTTTCATAGAGCAAACATTGTGGATGGGTATTTGGTATTGAAAAAAACAAATGGGCAAGGGACGGAAGTATACAAAAGAAAAAGCTGCTTATTTTAAAATGTGTCTTCTGAAAGGGAAAATACTGTTTAGCCCATTAAGCTGTAGCTAATTTAAATCTGAATTTTCCAGGGGCACCTCGGTCCCTCAGCCAGTTAAATGTCTGACTTGTTTTCGGCTCAGGTCATGATCTCAGGGTCATGGGACTGAGCCTGGCGTCAGGCTCTGCACTGGGCATGGAGCCTGCTTAAGATTTTCTCTCTCTCCCTCTGCCCAGCCCCCACTCTCTAAAATAGATAGATAAATCTTAGAAAAAAATTTGAGTTTTCCCCTTCTATTTGCTTTCATGGATTTAACTCTGATAATTTAATAGCAGCAAGAGCTAACTTTACTGAAAATACTAATAAATCCACATAGTAGCTATGATTATCACCTCCATTTTACATATGAGACATTAATCTATACGTAGCTAGTAATCAGAGCCAAATCTATTGCGACCACTCTCAAGCTAAAAGCCTACATTTACAGACCCCTCCCAACCCCAGAAGAAAGCGCCATCTGGTGTCTCATCATTGTCTCAAATTTGATGTCTTTAAACTTTTAACTTAAAAGGAATGTTAAGACAACAGAGAAAGTCTATGTGTATCTCTTAAATTGCCAAACGAACTTACATAAAGGCAGAAGTTAGGAAATAGTTAAAGTATGCATATGAATACTTACCACTTGGAAAAAACTAAAAAGAACTTATGAACTAAAGTGGAAGCCGCTGCATTTGGATATAATTGGCAAGTTCTTGCAACTAGCATGGCCCACGAGACACCACCAAGGAATCCCAGCATGTTGGAATAAATACCACGTCCTAGAAAGTTAATATATCTGTTAATTATTGTTAGGATCTACTATCCGTGACATTCAACTATAAGGAACAGGATAACTTAGTTCCTAAGACTATTGCTTAGTTAGCTTTTCCCCTCTGGAAATAACATTATACAATCAATAAGGAGACCTTCATGCTAGGTCCACAGTTTTATTAGTAAACCATGAACTGCATCTTATCCCCCTACTTCACCAAAACAGACACCTCAGTTCCCTGCCTCAGTTCTGACTGCCCAACTGGGCTCTATTGATATAACACTGGAATTTCCCCCTTTTCAATAGCTATGGTTGAGAAAGAAATGAAAGGAAGGAGGAAAGATATCTGGAGGGTCTACAAGTAGGAAGAATAAACATTTCATTAGTAATCATATTCATGGGCATTTTAAAATCAAGTGTAAAGCTGGACTAACTTCAGTATTTTGCAGAATTTGGATACCTCTTCGAAAAGTAAAATACACCATTGATATTATTCATTTCTCTTAAATTGTTTCTTACAGTAATCTATAAAAAAGTATTACCATATTTCATCAAACCTATTAGATCCTCAATTACATAATATAGCATTACTTTATGTCCCACTAAGCAAGAAAAGATACAAAATGTCAATTTCAGATATGTTAAATGTGTAAAATGTGCATCTAAGAATTGACAAGACATAATATTTAATTCAATCTGTAAGTCAAGAAAAATTGTGATATCCCTTTCTTGCAAATTACTTTATCCTGACTATACAAGGTAACTGAACCCAAGGATAAATCCTACTTGTCTAATGTCTTTTTGGATGCGTACTTCCAATATGGTAGCCACAAGTCACATATAGCTTTTTTTTTTTTTTGGTAACAGCTTTATGGAGATACCATTCATACAGCACAGGATTCATCCATGTAAAAGGTTAAAAATTAATGGCTTTTAGTATATTCACAGAGTTGTGTAACCACCACCATAATCAATTCTGGAACACTTTTATCACCCCAAAGAGAAACCTTTAACAGTCACTCCTCTCCTACTTGTTCCCAATCCTCCCAGACCTAGGCAAGCACTATTCTTCTATCTTTTATAGATTTGCCTATTCTGGACATCTCATATAAATAGAATTTACTTCAGTCCTTTTTATTGCCAAGTAATATTCCATATTATGGATGTATCATCAGTTTATGAACATAAGGTTGTCTCTACTTTTTGACTATTATGACTAGAATGCTATGAATATCTGTGCACAATTTTTTTTAAAGATGTATTTGAGAGAGAACAGTGTTTGAGAGTGGGGGTGGGGCAGAGGGAGAGAAGCAGACTTCCCCTGAGTGTGGAGCCCAAAGCAGGGCTTGATTCCAGGACCCAGAGATCATGACCTGAGCCAAATCAAGAGTCTGATGCTTAACTTTCTGAGCCACCCAGGCACCCTGTGTACAAATTTTTGTGTGGACATATGCTTTTACTTCTCTGAGATTCTGTTTAATTTTAAATTGTAATTTAATTTTAAAATTCAGTTCCTTGGTTGCACATTTCAAGTGCTCAATAGCCACATGGTTACTTTTTGGATAGCACAGATATGAAGTATTTCCATCATCACAAAAAGTTTTATTGGAGAGTACGTTTTAGACTATGTAAAACCTGGTGCCGGAAGTATAGTACTACTTAAATGTAGTTACAAATAATAGAAAATGAGCTGTGCCAGCTCAGGATTGGGCCTTTTATGAACCATATGCTACGTATATATATAAATTAGTTCCAGCCTTTATTAGAAAAGTGTCACAACGTAAAAATAAAAAGAAGTTGAAACTATCACTGTAGGTTCTTCATTTAATAAATTTACCGAATACCTACTACAAGCTACATGCTACTGGTAATGGGGAGACAAAGATGAATGAGATGGTCCTGCCCACAGAGAACGTGAAGAACAGTGAGGGTTTCACTCTTCCAGTTCTAACTCATCCTGACTGCTTGGCTAAAACCTGAGATGGGAAGTCAGGAGGTTTAGTTTTCAACCAAGGAACAAGGAGGTAGAGTCACACATCAGAGCATCATAACCACTGTACCTGAAAAAGAAACAGGATTCTCCAAAATCTACTGGACCTCAATCCCCAACAGAATTAATAGGCTCAGGAGTTTCCATATGTGCTTCTATCATTAGCAACTGAAAACTGTAATTTTATAATGCAAGCTTAAAAGATGTGGGATACTTACGTTTTGCCCATAATTTGACTGCTCTTAGGGTGAGTCTAAAAGTTTCTTTATTTGGCACTAAATGCAAAATTTCATCAGTAACTCTACATCCTGAAAAAGATAAAGCATTCATTTTTCATTATGCAACAAAATCTAGTTAATTCAGACACCCTTCTAATTTCCAGACTCTCAAATGCTGAAACTATCAAAGATAATAAAATGTGGGCCATTTTCTCTATGTATTTGAAATTTAGCACATAGATGAGAAATTACTTTGCTTTTAAAGACTTAAAAAGTGCACGGGTAATGTAATTCAATATTAAAATAAGAGATGGATCTGAATATCTTTAGCTTTCTTCACCATTTATCTTTACTGTTAATCAAATGTCCCCAACTTATAAAACTGTTATTGCTTTAACATACACCTTATTTCACAAATACTGTGATTTAATGTTGTACTCTGAAAGTACAATAAAAATGCAATGATAAAAGATGCTACAAGCCAGTGTTTTGTTCTCAAAGTGCAGTCTTGGACCCTTGGGAATGCTAGGTTAATCTTTTTTTTTTAAGTTTGTCAAACCTATTTTTATAATAACAATAAAACTTTGCCTCTTTACTGTGTTAACATTTGCATTAACGGTGCAAAAGCAGTGGTGGGTAAAAACTGCTAGTACCAAAGCTTTAACAACAAATTGTACTATTAAACAATTACCTTCACCACCACACATTTGAAGTTAGAAAACAGGAGAGGGGCCCATCCAATGTTTGAGCAAGTTTAAAGAAAGCTGAACTACCTGTTTTTTTCAAGGAACACCAGTTTTACTTAGAAGAATCCTAAAAAATGAACAAAGTGAGTCCCTCATTTTAAGGAAAACAAATGACAAAACTTGTTACCAATAATAAAATTTGAGCTTTTGGTAAAAATTAGAATTTTGGACAACTAGTATCTGCTACTGTGAGCCTGACAGCTTTCCAATATGTAAAGACTTTTCTGATGAGATTGGTGGTGATATTAATGAATGTGATTTTCCTGGATATTTTATAATGAAATGTGTGTTAACATTTTGAAGATCCAAATAACTTTGTGAACCAGTAATTTCCAAATGACTAAGGCTTGCTAGTACAAAATCATGTATGGGTAAAAGATCCATTCAAAGAATAAGACAGACCAATAGATTTTAATGTAAGAATATAAAAAGTTAATTGATGTGGTTTTAGATCCGATATTCAAATTAACCTTTAAAAAACACTTTTACTCACCAATAAAAAGGAACAAACTTCTGATATATACTACAAACATGGACAAACCTCACAAACACTATGCTAAGTGAAAGAAGCCAGACACAAAATACCACATATTGCATGATCTCACTTACATGAAATGTCCAGAAAAGGCAAATCTATAGACACAAAGTAGAACAGTGGCTGCCTAGGACTGGGGGTTGGAAAGGAGAATGACTGTAAATGTGTAAGAGGGATCTTTTGAAGATGATGAAAATGTTCTAAAATTGGATTGTGGTGCACAACTCTGAATATGGTAAAGACTACAGAACTGTACACCTAAAAAGAACAAATTTTATGACACGTAATTATACCTCAATAAAGCTGTTGAAAAGAAAAAAGATATTGTCACTGGTCAAGTTTTGCTGTATTATCAAAGAATATCCACAGTTTTCTGAAAAAGCTATTAAAATTCTCCTCCCTTCTCCAATTATGTATCTTTAAGAGGTCAGATTCTTCCTGTGCTTCAATCAAAACATTACAAGAAATTAACTGAAAAAACAGATAGGAGAATCTAGCTATCTTCCATTAAGTCAAAGAGATTTGCAAAAATGCAAAAAAAAATGCCATTCTCACATAAAAACTATTTATATTCATTTAGAATGGGTTTCTTATTTTGAAATAAATACTTTAAAATTTCCTGTTTTTATTTCTAATATGGTATATATTGACAGATATTCCACATAAAATCTAAAATCTATTGATAGATTCCACATAAATGGAAGATCTTTGGGGTCCTCAATAAATTTTTAGAGCGCAAAGGGGTCCTGAGACCATTAAGTCTGCGCACCATTACTACAAACATAAACATTTCAAATAAATGCATGTCTTTTAAAATGCCTAAATGTGGTCAGATTATCTATATAAAGAAAATCACATCATTTTTAGCTGAGTTAATCCAAGCCCTTAAAAAGTCCATTAATAGTTCTGCAAAAAAGATCTCTTTGTCTAATTGTTTTCAAGCAGATATCTGAGATTTTTTTTTAGAAGCTTACCATTTAGGCTGCGAATACACCTTATATCAAGGCTTCTCAGTCGAGAGTCGTCTCTTAGATCTAAATTATCTGATATGGTTTGAATTGCCAGTCTTGCAAAGACTAGATCAATCTTTGGAAAGATGCAAAAAAAGAGAAAAATATTACTTTTTCTCCTTCTAGTCCATTCTCCGCACCCCCCACCCCAACCTCAAAAGTATAAAGTTCTAATTATTAGTTTGGGAAGTTCTACCAAAACTTAAAAAAGCTTATGTAGGCAATCTCACATGGGAAAATCACTGCAAAGTTTTGTGAGGGTAATTAAATTTGCAAATTAAGGGAAAGCATTTTAATTTTAGCATATATGCCAAGCATTAAAAAGAACATCAAAATCTTATGAATTTCTAGATAAAGATGGCAGATCCAACACACATTTACATTCACTCCCTCTTGAAACCCCACTAAAATATCAGTAACAATTCATTCTGTTTTTTATTTAGTTTTGTTTTTAAAGGCATATTCCACTAGGACGAAGGGACTAAAAGGAGACAACAGCAAAAACTATGGAAGCAGATGGATAAGTGGTAACAGACTTAGCAGATTTAAGAAAGCAGAGATAAAAAATATTCTATCTAGGAAAGAAGGATAGGAGGCTGTAAATAAATACATACATAAATAGAAAGGAACACTTAGAAAAATAACAAAGTTATTCTTAGAAATTAAAAATATGACAACAGAAATGGAAAACAATAGGAAGCTTGGAAGATGAGAAAACCCCCACAAGCAGAAGAAAAATATAAATATGTGGTGGTCCAATATACAGAAAAAAGAGAGAAAACAAAGGCAGGAAATCCAATAGAATTCAATACAATTTCCAAGAATGGAAGGACAGGAATTTCCAAAGTGGAAGAGGACTACTGAGTGCCTAGCATATTTAGTTGAAAAGACACATACCAAAGTACATTACCATGAATTTTACAACTATGAAGCCCAGGAATAAAAGATCATATTAAGTGTCTAAAGAGACAAAACAGATCACGAAGGACGAGAAATCAAAATGGCATCACATTTTCAACACAGCATGAAAGGTAGAAGAAAATGAAGCAAAGCCCAAAATTCTGAGATACATTTCCCACCTAGAACTCTATACTCAGCCAAACTATTATTTTGGTGTGAGAACCAAATAAAGACATTTTTAAACATGCAGGATCTCAAAAATATGTGCTCTTTCTCAGGAAGCTAGTGGATGAGTGCCACTAAAATGACAGTAAGTCAAAAAAGAAGAGAAATCCCAGGATGATAGTAAAGGAAGATCCAGGAGGCCAGCTGGTTATCCTTCATGGAGAACAATCGGTGTGGAATCCTACATGTGAGAAGACTCATGTATTTTTTTCAAGATGATAATGACAGAACACCCGAGAAATCTAAATCTATTTAGAGGAGATTCAGACAGCTAGCAAAGACTGACTTTGAATTAGTGTTAAGTATAAAAACCAAGCAAACAAAATGCAAAACAATTATTAACTCCCAAGAAACAAAATGCCACAAAGAATGATAATTTAGTATACTCTGTGCTCAGTTTTGAACATTATTTATAAGATCATAATAATGTAAACACTGAATATTGCTCCAATCAAAATTATAACATAATTATTTTAGATTATAGGAATAAGAAGGGTGTATATAAAAATCATGGGGTAAGGATGGAAGCTGGTTCATTTTCCAGTGAGAAGTCAATAGATACAGGAGAAAGAAAGGTGAGGAACTATTTAAAAACTATTTGATTCTTTAAAATATGTGTCTTTGTCAGTCTGATTTTAAAAAAAACAAAACAAAACTGAAAAAAGCCTTATGTATTAATTCAGTTGCAAAGTCAGAAAAAATATTAAACACTTACTTCAATTCCATCAAATTCAAATTTTATAACAGGTACAAAGGCATCTTCTACAGCCTACAAAAGAGGACAAGAATTAGAACATATAAATAATCCTTTATTTATTTTTTTAAAAATTTTATTTATTTGTCAGAGAGAGAACACAAGCAGGGGGAGCGGCAGGCAGAGCAGGCAGCGGGAGAAGCAGACCTCCCGCTGAGCAAGGAGCCCGATGTGGTACTCGATCCCAGGACCCCGAAGGCAGACTCTTAACTGACTGAGCCACCCAGGCGTCCCTAAATAATCCCTTAAAGGTATAATCCTATCTCTATCCTTCCTAACTGCCAATAATGTGAATACCTTTGCTAAAAAGTGAAAATGTTCTTGGTCTCACATTCCAAATAAGTAAGTGCTTCTACTCTGTGATTGTGTTATTTAAGATACAGAAAATGTCATGACAGTGGTGATCTAATTTATTACCCTCCTAAAAATATTCATCAGAAACTGGCAGGCAGAACTGCTATCACCTGGGTACTTACTATTTGTTGAGATTAAATTGAAAACTGATTATTTACAAAGAGCGCTAGTATTGGAAATTAAAATATAATCAGAGCTCATGATTAATCCATTAAAAAAATACAATCAATGTATTTTGGATTTAGTAGAAATGTCATCTTTCTCAGCTTTCCTTAATCCCCCAACCTAACAAATTCTTAACCTCCTTCTCCATTCCCAGATGCCCAAATAATGCAGATCCTTTCAACTTCACCTTACCCTAGCACTTCAGATTGCATTAAAGCTATGTTTGTTTAGTTCTCCTAATCCCTCCCTCCCAGAAACCATGTCTTGTTCACTATTGTATTTGTGCAACTAAGAACAGTATCTGACATATCACTGGTGCTGAAATTTCATTTGCTGAATGAATGGCTAGATATGCCCAAAGAGAATGACTAACTGAATCTTACACATATTAACAGCTATCATTTGATATGCATCAACCACTCATCAAATATTATAGTCAATGTTTATGTCAATTATCTCATTGATCCTCAGAAAAACCTTATAAAAAGTTATCACTACATCTCCATCTTAACAGCTTTGAGGAAACTAGGCTCAAAGAAAATAGGTAACTTAAAATCTAAGAGCTAATATGTGGTAGATTCTAGATTCAAACCCAGATCTGTATTAACTATAAATAAAGCCCATGTTCTTAACCATCTGTTATTTTAATGATACAGCAACTTCTTTTTTTTTTTTTTTTTAAAGATTTTATTTATTTATTTGACAGAGAGAG
>NW_022589715.1:34222579-34255595 GCF_004348235.1 Phoca vitulina
CTCTCTCTGTCAAATAAATAAATAAAATCTTTAAAAAAAAAAAAAAAGGAATATTTCAATAATCATAAGCCCAAACTTTTGTTAACGAGTTCAAAATATTAAATACCAGAGGATACTTACTCTTAAGTTTCTAATGCCATCTTGATGTTTCAATTTTTCAAAAAAAGACTGAAAAAAATCCGATCTCTCCACATGTCTTGGAGCTACACAAAGTGCATCAATGTCAGCTCCTGCAAATCAAAGTATTTCTAATTAAGACTATATTAAGTATGTATTACATTTTTGTTAAAACATATAAAAACATTATGTACAGAAGAAAATATGTAAGATGAATACAGGAAAATGTTAACAATGATTAGCTCTGAGTAGTGAGATAATGTTTTTTCTTCTGTACTTCTAATTATGAATAACAAATAAGAGCTTGTTATTGAAAGTTCTTATCAGAACACAGAAAAGCAGTTACCTTTCGTGTGTACTCCAAGCCTATAGGAGCCAAACGTGAAAATTTTACCACCAACAGTAGCCACAACAGAAGGTGGGAGATTCTAAAATTAAATTAAATTAAATTAAACAAATGACATTCAATTGTTGAAATTATTTAGCATAAAAATTGCCTAAATACTACCAATATATACTGTATTTGTCAACTTTGGGAAATTGAGATTTCTGAAATACTTCAGAGTTCTTTGGGCTGCAGCTTGAAGTAATGAGAGTATTCCCAGAGGGAAGACAAAACAAATTCAAGCCTACTATACATGCATACATCTCTCTTAAGAAAAACATTTTTTATCACTTGACCCTACTCATCCCCTTCCAATTGCGTGTCTTTGGCTCCATCATTCTGAAGTCACCACGGAACTCGTAACTACCAAACTAATGCACTTTCAGCTCTCTATAGTATCATACACTTAACTCATTACACTTCCCCATTATTTTTGTGACAAATATGCTTAATTTCTTGATTGAATTTCTGCAACCTTTCTGCAAGAAAGTGGTCATCCTGACATGACCTCCTTATGAGAGGTAATCTAACATCTTTAATGAAATTTTTTAGACTGTACCAGAATTATAAGGCTACTCTTTACCTCTCTCTGGAGCCAATTCCAACTTCCCATCAGGTATTTTCACTCAGACATTTTGATCCACTCCAATATTCATGCTTAAAACGAAATATTCTTCCTATGATAAACCAGGTATCCCTTCTGATTTCTCTCTGTTCTTCATTTTCCATAATACCTATACCTGTAGTCATACTCTTCTTGGCTTACCAATTCTTAACTTATATCCCTCACATGTTACCTCCTTTCTATTCAACTACTATGCCCTTAAATCTAGGCTTTAATAGAATCTTAAGCTACCTTCTTGACCTTAGTCTTTATTTTCTCCTATTCCATTTTGTACAAAATTCACTTGATGTTTTTACTCTATTATATAATTCTTCTGCTCAAAACTTGCTAATGCATTATTCTTCTCTGACTACTAAGGTAAGGATCCTTGGATCCTGAGAATCTCCACAATAATGCCCTTATGGATCTTTCTTGCCTTGTCTCCTCATCTTCCCTTTTGAAGCTCCAACTACCAACATGTTACATAATCCAGTCTCCTTTCCACCGCACTTGCCATTCTCCCTATCTCAAATGCTTGCCCATCCTCTCTGGGTATCTCAATACCACCTGTTTTTTTCAAAGTTCAAAAGTTCCACCTTTTTCATGAAGCATTCTCTGATGATCCCCCATTGCATAACAAGCTCTTTCCCCTCTGTGCTCCTCCACTATTATCTTTAACCTCTTTTATACTACATTTATTATTGACCTTTTTCCCCTGAATACATGTCCCATCTCTTCAACTGTATTTAAATTCCTTGAAAATGAGAACTGTGTCTACTATTTCTCTTATTTTTTTAATAATGCCCAGTGCAAGTTTCAAAGAATATCCCTTGATTAACTTGAATGAAATTATCTATACAACAGGATATTCTGTTTGTTACTTACTCTGTTTAATGGATATTAATGTTTAAGATTACCACACGATTTTAGAGCTAGAAAGAAGTCTGTAAATTTATTAATATGAATCAAAAGAATAGAGAAGATAGGATCTTTTGGTTTACCTTCCTACTTTCTATTTTAGTTTACTTTCCTACTTTGAAAAGCTAGATTCTTGCATGATTTATGAGAAAGTGATACACCAGAGTAAAATATTTTCATCACAAACCACAGTATTTAACTAAAATGATGTTTGAGTTCTAGATGGTTTATAGCTTAAATATCCCAACTGTATGTGGAACAGTCAAATGATCTTTGATCTAACTCAAATTCTTATGATATTTTCCGAACTAAAATATGCATAAATAAAAGGAATAGTTGATACAGAAAATGAAAAAAAAAAATTGCTTTATCCACGCAGTGGAAGATGTCAAAACCAATTAAAAAATTTTTATAATGAGCTATTTTATTCACTTTGCTTAAAAAAAGAAATCCAAATTATGGCAAAGTCTTTCATTTTTATGCCTAGAAATTAAATGTAAACCAGTGATTGCTTTTTGCAGATTTAAGTATTAATGTGAGTAAAATGGGAGAAAAAGCAATTTAGTAAAAACAAAAAACAAAAAAACTTTTGACCTTGAAACAGAATACTACTGGATTTTTCTGTTAACTGCGAAGAAACTGTGAAGAAAATTAGGTACATCTCTCAACAAATTAATATAGCCTCTTTTGTGAATAATAATACTTGATTTATCTCAAATGCATTCTAGAATAGGGATGGAAGCAAAGAACTTGGCACAACCACAATATTTGACATGAACACCACACAGTAAGTCATAAAGCTTAACTATGATTTTAAAATAATTCTAGCAAGTTGAGTATTTGGTTTGCACACCCATAATAATTATGGGCTGATCAGAGAGGGATAACAGATTCCTTTAACATTTATTTAATGCCTGAGCTCTGTCCTGAGATTATGTAGGTGACCAAGACAGGTCTTTTTCTTATGGAGCTGATCACCTAGTAGCAGAAAAACAAACATGAATTTTTTTTGTTACTCATGACTAGCATTTCACCTGCTCAGAATTCAACTTATCTGAAAATCTCAACTACTGATAACCCTGAGAGTTCAGAAATGAGTCAGATAGCTGTTTGGCAGCAAAAGTAAACAACATAAAGACCATTTATTTAAACCCAATGACTGCAGACTTAGCAGAGTCCCATGACCTTATTCTGAGTCCATGGTTGAAAAAAAAAAAAAAACAACACAAAACAATTTTAAACATATACCATAGGTACAGAAAGAAATACTAAAATTTACAATAGAAAGAATTCTAACAGGTGCTTATCTAATTTCTAAATCCAGGCAGATTAAGGATCAGAAAGAGTTTACAGAGAGACACACTGACTGCTTTAATATATTAACTTTCAGCTAATTGTTAAGGGAAAGACGGGAAAACTATAAAAATTATAAAAACCAAACAAAAACTTAAAATACAACAGTCTGGGCCACTCAGTGAAGGGGCAAATAGTATCACCACTTGCACACACCCTATTTCAATTTAGTACAGCCAATAAAATAATATTCAGTGATGATTCTCAGACATATGAAAATTCAATTACATTCAAAATACTCTAAGAAAGTAAGAAAAATGTACTTATTTTAGAAGAAAAATAGTTAAGCTCCTGGAGGGGAAAAAAGTTGCATAATTATAAATTAGGATTTGCAAACTCCTATGTCTCAGGGGTCAGGCAAGTATGCAAATGTAAGGTATACATAAGAAACACAGAAACTGACTGATAAATGACAGGTGCTGTGTCAGACAGAGAGCAGGCATTGGTGGGGCCACAAGGCAATGGAGGGCAGGAGCCCAAATCCATTCAAACCTCTTCCTGCCTTGCACAAAGGTAGGCCCAATGTTGCCAGATCTGGTATTTCACAAGATGTCTGAAATCTGGCTTTTAAAGTAAAATCCCTTGATATTTAAATTTTGGTAAACTACATGTAATTCAAGCAGGAAATCTATGTAGAATTGTAGCTAGACACTGGGGTAAATTCTCATTTATTTATCTCGTTATCATTATTTAGAGACTCAACTGTCTAGACCAATTCATTACCAAGTATACCAAAAAGGCTATTTCAGATTATTCTCAACTCCTGCATCTTATTACTAGGACTAATGAAGAGGACATAATGAAAGTGAATTCAATGTAGTTTAGAGCCTTACCTTACTCTCACTGACATCAGAAATCCATTCTTTTACTAAATTGTTCAATTTACCAAGAACAACAAGCCTATAATAAAAAATAACATGCTTTAGGTTAAAACTAAGAAAACCCAAAAACAGTATTTAAAAAAGTAGTTAAACATACAGGCAGAACCTTAATGTTGGTGTTAGAGTAAAAGCACATTATACATGGGCTAATGCTGTCACATCTATTGATACATGGCACATCTCTTTGACATTCTTAGGTCCCTAAGAGTTCCAAAGAAATGATAAATGTGAGGGGCGCCTGGGTGGCTCAGTCGTTAAGCGTCTGCCTTCGGCTCAGGTCATGATCCCAGGGTCCTGGGATCGAGTCCCGCATCGGGCTCCCTGTTCGGCGGGAGGCCTGCTTCTCCCTCTCCCACTCCCCCTGCTTGTGTTCCTGCTCTCGCTATCTCTCTCTCTGTCAAAAAAAAAAAAAAAAAAAAAAAAAAAAAAAAAAAAAAAAAAAAAAAAAAGAAATGATAAATGTGATGATAGTATTTTGGTCTTTGAGCTATTCTCAAAGTTCAAAAAGCCTAATAAAAAATCAAAATTACCTTCAATAAGTCTGCAGAGGCCAAGTGAATTGTCAACTTTCTTGGCCTTACTATGGAATAAAATCAATTCAATGTGGTGGTAGAGGTTAGCATTCTCTCACCTACAGTCATAGATCTTTGGATAATTAAAATGGGTAAATTAAATATTGGCTAATTTTTATGAAATAGTATCACTTAGTAACAGCAGTTTGGTATTAAACCAAACTTTCAACCAACAGGATATCTAAATCCACATTAAAAAAAGAAAAGTAGAGTTTAGACATCTCAAGGTTAACATATAAAAATGGAATTCTTGAGATGTCCAAACTTGCTTCTCCCTCAGCCTTCTCTGGGTAATGGAATTCCATCCTTTGAGGTGCTAAGACCCAAAACCTTGGCATCATCCTTAACCTCTCTCTCTCTCACACATATTCCAGTCATTAAACAACCCTACCTTTAAAATATATCCACAACTCTACTTCTTATCACCTCCACTGACATCCCCCTTAGTTCAACAACCCCATCCTTTCCTCCCTGGATCCTTATAATAGCCTCCTAACCAGTCTCCTGACTTGTGCCCTTGATCCCTCTTCAGGCTATTCTCAATATAGCAGCCAGAGTGATTGTGTTAAAACATGAGTAAATCATGTCAATCTTCTGCTCAAAAACCTAACAGCTTCCAATTTGACTCACAGTAAAAGCCAAAACTTTTATAGTGACTTAAAGGTCCTAAGTGACCTAGTTCTCCAAGCAACTTCCCACCGCATGTTCTTTAAGCTCATATTCACCTGCTTACTCACTCTGCTCTGGACACCCGGGTTACCTTACTATGTAATTCCTTAAATATACCAGGTACACTCCCACCTCAAACCTTCTGCCTAGAATGCTCTTCCCTCAAATATCTACACAGTTCCCTCTCTCACTTTGAAAATTTTGCTCAAGGGGCGCCTGGGTGGCTCAGTCGTCATTGAGCATCTGCGTTCGGCTCAGGTCATGATCCCAGGGTCCTGGGATGGAGCCCCGCATCGGGCTCCCTGCTCAGCGGGAAGCCTGCTTCTCCCTCTCCCACTCCCCGCTGCTTGTGTTCCCTCTCTCGCTGTTCTCTCTCTGTCAAATAAATAAAATCTTAAAAAAAAAAAGAAAAAGAAAATTCCGCTCAAATGTCAATAAGGCCTTCCAGATAACCTCCACTTCCAGCTTCATTTTTCTCAGCAGCATTTGCCATTTGTAACATTGTATTTATTTTATTTATCTGGCTAATTGTTAGTCTCTTCCCCTAACCTCCACCTAAAATATAAGCTCCAGGAGGGCCAAAATTTCTCTTCATTTTGTCATTTTTTGTATCCCTAGGCAGGGGCATGGGAGGTACTTTATATTTGCAGAATTAATGATTAAATAACATACTGTAAAATATTTTGCATTTTTAAATGACATACCTGTGGTTCAATTCTTCCTCATCTTCAAACACTCCAAAGGGTTTCATGGCATCAATTAATTTCTGTGTGTAAATATGATCAATTTCTTTAGGACATGCCAAACTAATTGGAGAAGTGATTCCATAATGCTTTTGTTGACGCTGGCTGTCCAGCATGGTGTTTCTGTTCAAGAAAAATGAAACAGCAGAAAAAATTTAAAGTATCATATCATACTGATATATTTAATCTCTCAATCCACTCATTAATTTAGCTATCTTAAAAGTTTACTTAGTACTTTGGTTGGGGCAGGCACTTTTTTTGGGGGGGGGAAGGGTATTTTGTGTTTATTTTGATGAAGGGCTATTCATACTGCCTCCAGCTTTCATGGTTAGGATGTCTTTTCAAGCCAAAAGCAGCATGTGTTGGCATCAGGACAACTGTGCCAGCACCACTTAGCTCAAATGCAAAAAGCCTGAATGGGAGCTGGGCCAGAGCCACCTCCACTATACCCTGCGGACTTAAGTCAAGTACCATCTATATTCAATCTTTGAAAAGCAGTCAGCCACTTGAAAGAAAGCTCTGAGTAAGAACAATGTTCTTTCCCCCTCAGGAAAGAAACAAAAACATCCCATTAGAAGGTCCTTGTGAAATATCCTGGCTTTTAAAAAGAAATCACAACTAGATTTGTCCTTGAGAAACTTACATTAACATCCTTTGCTCAAATCAGAATTTATAGTCCTAACATTTTGTGACTCTAGTTAATTGTTCTCCACATTTAGATTGGCACCCAGACCATTTTCACACTAAATAACTATCAAATTCTTTACATTTTTATCGGCACAATACAAGCCAACCTCCAAAAGATTCTAGCTTTTATATTTATATTTATATATATATTATAGTCTTGAATAAAGTACAATCGAATTTCTGAGTTTGGATTTCAGTAATTTCAAAATAAATTTTGGGACCAACATGGGTCGGTAAAACTTTTTATTTTGCTAAGAAAGTAAAGTAAAAATAAATGTACACAATAACCGACTAACCCTACCATCTATCTTCACCATTCAATGTTCAGCACCCTTAACAACAACAGTAAGAATGTAATCTCAAAATATAAAAGAACAGTCTTTTAAATGAATAAATTAGCTCTGTAAACAATAACACGAAAATACAGTAGTGATTGTTTTTGAATTTTAACTGGTCAAAACACTGACTTATTGCTACTAAGTTCTCACAGGAAGGCATGCTCTTTAGCTAAAGATTTCATTAGGTAAGGAGGGAGAATCAAACGGAAGATAAAATAGCCTATATATCTTCAGAAATGATTCAAAGAAACAAAAGGGAAACACCAATACTAGCGACTTTAATTTCTTTGTTACTAATTTTCCTGTGGAACAAACAAAATTTCAATTAGCTACTTCAAGGAACTTCTTTTTAAAGATTTAGCTTTTTACCTCTAAGAGAGCTATTTTGGTATTGACTGTGTGTGTTTAAACATGTATGGTCAATGGATGGGACAGACTGATTATATGTGATTATTCAATTAATTTCGACAACAACCCTAAGAGGTAGGTACCGAATAAATGCCATTTCATAGGTTAAGTACCCAAGATCCAAGGGATAGGAAGAGCCAGAATCTGAGCTCCAAAACCCAAGATCTTTCCACCACTCCATTCTCCCTTCAACAAATACCTTTGTTCTTACACTATGATCTTGGGTCCCCCTTTCTTATCTGTATGCTGAAAAAGTTGGCTATCAAAGCTTCCTACCCTACTGGCACTAAAATTCCAAATCTATGGTTCTGAACCTCCCTCATGGGGTTGGGGGGAAGCCAAGCAAAAGAATCCCACATTCCCTTCAACTCATCAATTTCACTTATAAGTAAACACCCTAGAGAAATTCTAGTACAAGTGTACAAGGAAACACGTACAAGAATGTTCACTGCCACACTGTAACATTAAAAACTTAGAAACAACCTCAAATAATCACTATCAGGAAAAGGACTAAACTAGGGTGTATCCCTACAATGGAATACAATACAGTAGTTATTATGAATTAATAAGAATTGAAAATATTAACATGGACAAAGTTCAAAGATACTATGTTGTCTAAAGAAGTTGCAAAATGACAAGTTTGATACTAGTTATAAAAAGCTTAAAAAGAAGTAAAATAATGCCCGTTATTATAGACACTTACATATGTTGTTTTAGCATTTTTAAAAACGCAGCAATAAACATCAAGTTCAGGACTGTGTGGAACTCTGGGGAGGGTGGTGAATGGAATAACAGGAGGTAAGAGAATCCTTAAGACATATCTGTAATGCTTGATTTCTTTTAAATCAAGATATGTATGTACACACACACACCCACACACATATAGGATGTTATGCTTTGGGAGAGATGGATGGTGACTACACAATTGATGCTTATGTTATTCTCTGCATTTTTGTTTAAATTATTTCCTAATAAACCAAAATGTTAGGAGCTACAACAAAATCTTGCCAAGCATGGAAACCGTTTCTGACTTATCAATGTGTGAGCAGGAGGTATAGACCGGTAGATATACTGTGGGCCGATGGGGGAGGCCGGGGGAGGGCGAAAAGATCATAGCTTTTATTAAAAAGAAACGCATGGGCTGGGATAGGTCATTCACTCCTGAAGACCAGGAGACAGCCGGTCGGGAGGGAGGAGGGGGAGGTAGGGGGATGGTATTTGCGCCAATGCAGACAGGAGCAGAGACGGGCTCAGACAGTGTTGGGGGCAGAAGAGTGACCGACAATTTCTCCCCACGGACACCCGCGCCTCTCCCGCCACTCCCTTGTCTGGGGGCGTCCTCCGAGGCGGGACAGGCGAGGGCAGATGGGGGCTCCAGGAGTCCCCGAGTCTGTGCAGGGGTGGCCAGGTGAGCCTCCGGGTGCAGGGGAGGTGCCCTTGCCGACCGGCCAGGAACGGGGAAGGAGACTACTCGGGCGAGCTCCGGGCAGGGCGCGAGGGGCAGGGAACGGACACCGGTCCCGGGCCGACCACCCTAACCCACTCCTCTCCGCCTCGCCCCCAACCGCCGCCCCCCACCACTTACGCAGACATCTCTTTCATCGCTTCCTGCGTCTCCCTCACCGGCGAGTATCGTTCTCTCTGGAGTCAAGTTCTTGCTCTTCCCTTCTCCTCCTGTAGACTTTCCTCCGGTCGCTTGTAGCTCGCTTGCTCGCTCACTTTCTCACTTACTACGGCCGAGGCATCCAACCGAGTAGTGAAAACACCACAAAACCGGCTCTATTTATGACAATACAGCGCGGCCGACGCCAATATGGCGCCGCTTCCCAGCCTGCCCCTCGCCCGCTGCGGCCCCGCCCCTGGAGGCCTGGACCCGCCCTCGACCCCGCCCCCTCCTCCTTTTGGTCCCGGGAGGCTCCGGTGGTCCCGCCCATGGGCGGGGGCACAGGCTCCGGCTGCAAACGCCGGTCGGAAGGAGCGTTTTGTACCCTCCTTTGTCCGTGGGACTGTCAATCCAAGCAAACCGCTTGGAATGTAATTAGGAACATATTTTCCTTGTTTCACTAATGAAAGACTATATTTTTAAAAAGATCACGACCTTGCCTAGCAAATACTAGTTTAACTCTTCCGTTATCCTACATCTTTAATTAGTCATAATCATACGTAATCAATCCACTCGTGGAGATTCTGTCGTGATAGGGTCACACCGAGGAACGTGTGACTACAATTATCCCAGGGAAAAAGCAAACTTGTAAATTGGAGGCTAATCTGTTCACTTCATCTCTACCTCCCCCTGATTTATGACATTCCGGCAGTTGAGGGGGGTTGAAAGGAGAATCGCTAGCAGCTTGCAATAGGAGGATAAATCCAAGAAATAATTTAATACACTAAATCATTACAAGGAAAAGGATGTCAAGAAGCTGCTTTTTCTCGGAATGTGACTCAGAGTCATAGGAAATAGAGGCGATTACTTATAAAATTATTCATTCATTCATTCAAAAATATTTATTGAAAACCAAGCATTGTTAGGCACTAGCGGCTTAACGGTGCATAAAACCAGATGTATTCTTTAACCTTATGAAGTTCAGAGTTTAGTGAGGAAACAATCAAATATAAGTGATATTCTTCTGTTGTAGAACTAAAAGCACCTACTGTGTGTCAGGCACTAGAGACACTTAATTCCTGCCCTTCAGAGTTCACAGTCTAGTGGAGGAGGACAAACATACACAGAGATCATTGAAATACAGAGGGGCCAAGGGATTTAGGGAGGCTTAAAGAGGGCCACCTATTGGAAGCTGGATCTAAAGGCTTGATTAGATTCAGGCTACACACCGCATCACACCAGGAGTCACATTATGAACCTCTGGTAGTCCCATCATTGGTGATAGTAAGATTGACCACTGGGTTTAGGTACTGACAGTCATCTTGGAACTAAATAGTAATCTGTGGGGTGATAACTTTGGCACTAGGTGAATATCCAGCTGTCCATCAACCTTTCACCTAATGGTTTCAGCATCTGTTGATAGTATTGACTTAATTATTTCCTTAGCGGGAAATTGTGATTTTCCAATTCTGTCTACATTTATAGCTGGCATTTTTCTGGAAAGAAGAGCTTTTCCTCATTGACTAGGACTATTAGGTTATTCTGCAATATCAATATGATTCCTACTGCAAAGGAAAAATATTCCTTTCCCTTCCAGAGTTAAGAACTTGGTATAATGGCCACCTTCAAAGAAGTTCTTATTTGCTTGCTTATTTTATTCTTTTTTTTTTTTTGAGTTTCATATGGACTCATTTTCTAATATAGTTAGCATGTTTCAATCAGTTACAGTCATGATTCTTTTGATGCTAAAATTGTCCCAACTTTGGTCAGTGGGTTCCTCTGTCAATCTGGTTCCTTGGCTAGTATTAAAAAAAAAAGTTTTTTTTAAATCAATATGATAGGTGGGAAAGTGGTGTTTCTTTGTGGTTTTACATATCCCTGATCAGTGGTATTTCACTAGCCATTTATATTTCTTACTCAGTGGATTCAAATGTTTTGTCCATTTTCCTTGTAGTATAACTGTCTTTACACCAGTGATCCAGACTCACCCCTACAAATGAGATGTTCTCAGGGCTTACTGCTGGTCTCTTTCAGCTGCAACCTCCCTCTGCTGAGTTTTTCCTTCTGATCATCTCTTGCTCTAGAATGAGTCTTGAAATAGCTTATTCAGAAAGGAGGTACATTTTCCTAGTTCTGGCATATTTGAAAACATGTCCTTCAAAGCTTGGTAGATGGTGCTTTATTGTTACCTGGTGAGTCTTAAACACTTGTAAAATTCTTATTTTTGAAGTCTAAAAATTCTGTCCAAATAGGCCTTTGTATGGCCGTCTCTTCCCTAAAATGTGTCTAGAACATAATAAACATTAAAAATGTTTTCTGACTACTTTTTAAAAGATCAGATTAAGTCTCCCCTATTTTTTTACTTTAAAAATTCCTTCTGTCCCATCCATCAATTAGCTCTTTTTTTGTTTGTTTGTTCAGGTAAACAGAATTGCAACTTGGGAGAATGTTAAAATGTTCATGCAAGTAATTCAGGGAAAAAAAATCTTTAAAAATTGTTATTTTAGCTTTTTAAACATCTACTGGGCTGCCTATCGCACAAGTAGGGTATATCTGTCTTGCTTACCAGCTCATCCTCAGAACTTAACATAAGTGTTTAATAAAGATTTGTTGAAGGAATTGATTTCCAGTATTATTTTCCCTTATGTCTTTCTTCATCTCATCATCTCTTCATCTTTTTTGCACCAATTGGTAGACAATCTCCACTTTGCCTTCTGCCTCTAACTTAATATTCTGATGTGTCTGAATGTTATGTAAGTATTCTGTTGGAACCTTTCCATCTCTGAACCGCCTTTATTAACTCAAAGCATTTCCTTTACCTGGCAGATTGTTGTAGCAGAGTATTGCTCACACTGGTCATTAGCAGGTTATGACTAACACCTTTTAAAATATGACTAGAAGAGTATGGTATTTCAGGTAGCATCATCCAAAAATGACCTTGGGAACTGAGGCTGGGGATGCCCACATATTGTGCCAGAAAGAACTAGGGTCTACCCTTCTACCAGCAGGAGCAGTTGTGTCCACACTTAGCTTCCCAGGAGGGCTTTCTACCCATTGCAAAAGGGGCTACAACTTCTTCTTCTTCTTCTTCTTTTTAAGATTTTATTTATTTATTTGACAGAAAGAGAGAGACAGTGAGAAAGCACAAGCAGAGGGAGTGGGAGAGGGAGAAGCAGGCTTCCCGCCAAGCAGGGAGACGGATGCGGGGCTCGATCCCAGGACTCCGGGATCATGACCTGAGCCGAAGGCAGACGCTTAACGACTGAGCCACCCAGGTGCCCTGGGGCTACAACTTCTTAGGGGCCCCTGAGATCCCCAGCTGTTGGGCAGCTGGCACCTAAGCTCAGTCACCCTGGCTCTGAATAATCTCTTTGTCCACGTTCTGACGAGGCTGCTTTCTCACAAGTTTACTCGAAGAAGACACCATCTTGGGGGACATGATCTTCCATTGGAACACACATAGCACCTAGCCATAGCATCCCTCTCTCTGGAATGTTTGGAAGATCCTAGACTAGGCCATCTTCTCTTTCTGACTCTTGGCTTCTAATTTCCCCCATTAAGGCCTGTTCCTTAACTCAAGCTGAATGACCATGTGGAATTCACCCTAAGCCCTGTTGCGTGATAGGTAGTGATCACGCAGAGACTCCCTACCCACGTTGAACAACAAAAATAAATATGTGGTTGAATTTGCTCTCAATGGATTCATGTCCAGTGCTGCTCAGTTGGTTTTGAACAAATAGGAGTTGGAAGTTGTCAGAAATTGATATGGGTCCTGTTACAGAGTATGTGTTTGACTCCATTCCCCACCCTGCCCTCCAGTTCTGGAGATGGAGCCCTCAGGAGGCAATTAGGTCATGAGAGTAGAGCCATCGCTCTTAAAAGAGGAGACAGGAGAGTACTTGCTTCTGTCTTTTTTTTTTTTTTTAAGATTTTATTTATTTATTTGACAGAGAGATAGTGAGAGCAGGAACACAAGCAGGGGGAGTGGGAGAGAGACAAGCAGGGAGCCTGATGTGGGGCTCGGTCCCAGGACCTTGGGATCATGACCTGAGCTGAAGGCTGAGGCTTAACGACTGAGCCACCCAGGCGCCCCTGTTTGTACAATTTTTAAAAAAGATTTTATTCATTCGACAGAAAGAGAGAGAGAGAGAGAGAGCACAAGCAGAGGGAGCGGCAGGTAGAGGGAGAGGGAGAAGCAGGCTCCCCACACAGACCAGGAAGCCGGATGTGGGGCTCCATCCCAGGACCCTGAGATCTTGACCTGAGCGGGAGGCAGACGCTTAACTGACTGAGCCACCCAGGCGCGCCCCTTGTTTGTACAATTTATTGTTTTTTGTTTTTGTTTTTTTAATATGAATTCAGTGCAGAGGCTCCTGGGTAGCCTGCTTCTCCCTGTCCCACTACCCCCCTGCTTGTGTTCCCTCTCTCGCTGTGTCTCTCTCTGTCAAATAAATAAATAAAATCTTTAAAAAAATAATATGAATTCAGGGCAAAGAAGGGACAAAACAGGTGCCTATTCGTTTTTCTGTATCTAGAATAATATGTAAAGTCCTGGATATGCTTTAAGCAATTCAAGAGTCCATTGATTAGATGAGTTTGGCCTGGAGAGCAATTCCAATTCCAAGTATCTGGATTTTCATGGTTTATGTTTGTGGGGTGAGGCCCCCTGTGTCTCTGAGTATTTTCTTGCATTAAAAAACCTGCTAGCTTCATTGGAAGAGCCTTTGCTCTGTGGGCTTAGAGGCGTCCAACCAAGCAAGGTAGCAATCAACAGCTTTCCTGGGAGGCGGCTTAACTGCCTGAAGTTAGGGACCTCAGCAGCCCCTCCCAACTGTTTCTCCCCTACACATTCGGAAGGGCAGGAAAAGTCTTTACGCCAATTTAAAAACTTCTTCCCAGAGCTCGGGGGATTAACATATAAACTCAGTGGACAGAGCAGATAGGTTTCCTGCTTCTCTCCAAATTGAAGGCAAGATTAATTACGGTGCTCACCTGCTCCTGAACCGGCCCGGTAATGGATCCTGGCTGTGCGCTCCCCGAAGCCGCTCTTACCCACGGTTCTCTGTGGACTCCCCGGCTTTGATCAGCCCATTCCCTCTCAGCAGGCTAACACGGTAGACACAGGACACAAGTGTTTAGTTTACAATCATGTTAATTTTGCTTTTTGTTTGTCTTTAGCAGTTGGAGATTAATGAGTAAAAAGAGTGTTTAAATTTTCAACTAGCCTTCTTTTAATCACTTGGCTGCATTGTTGCTGGCAGTTTTATTACTTTGATTTCCTGAATTAATCAGGTATATCGTTTCCTCGTCCAGTGTTGGGTATGGTGCGGCAAACGAGAGTCCTACCAGGAACTGCTGGTGCTGCTCTGGATGCCACGAAAGGCTGTCGTGAAAATTCTTTAGGGTCTTTGTCATGATTTGTCATAGCATTTTGTTCCTGAATGCATCCCTGGCATTTTAAATAAATCAGGGACATTTCCAAAGTATTTTTTCAAAGGATGCTGCTATGCTCATTCTTCATAGCTACGGAATCCCAAATTAGCCTTTATCTGTTGGGATGGTGAAAATTAATTCAGATCTTGGAGTAAATTCTTTAGATGAGGCAGTTGCTACTCCCAGCTCCTAATTCTGTCTTCCAAACTGAGGAACACAGACTCCATCCATTCCACTGCAGGTTTTCTTCAGTGTGTGCTTCTGGCATGTACACAGACAAGCTGGGCCTTGATGATTCTCTCTCAAAGAGGCTTCATATCAAAGAAATCCCCCTCAGGTCTAATACATTGTAATGCAGTTTTGTATACACAGTGCCATTGAGTATGCGTCATTCCTAGCAGTAAGGGACAAGGATAGCTTTGTTTTTTTTTTTTTTAAGATTTTATTTATTTATTTGACACAGAGAGAGACAGCGAGAGAGGGAACACAAGCAGGGGGAGTGGGAGAGGGAGAAGCAGGCTTCCCGCTGAGCAGGGAGCCCGATGCGGGGCTCGATCCCAGGACCCTGGGACCATGACCTGAGCCGAAGGCAGTCGCTTAACGACTGAGCCACCCAGGCGCCCCATGGATAGCTTTGCTTTAACATAGCGATGATCTTTCTTTCTTGCTTTTTTTTGGTAAGATTTTATTTTATTTTTTATTTAAATTCAATTAATTAACGTAGAGTGTATTATTAGTTTCAGAGGTAGAGTTCAGTGATCCCTCAGTCTTATATAACACCCACTGCTCATCATATCCCATGACCTCCTTAATGTCCATCACCCAGTTACCCCATCCCCCCACTCTCCTCCCCTCCAGCAACCCTCAGTTTGTTTCCTATGATTAATGTTTTGTCTCCCTCTCTGATTTCATCTTGTTTTATTTTTCCCTCCCTTCCCCTATGATCCTCTGTTTTGTTTCTTAAATTCCATATATGAGTGAGAACATATGATGATTGTTTTTCTCTGGTTGACTTATTTCACTTAGCATAATACCCTCTAGTTCCATCCACGTCATTGCAAATGGCAAGATTTCAGTTTTTCGATGGCTGCGTAATATTCCATTGTATATATATACCACATCTTTTTTATCCGTTCATCTGTCGATGGACATCTGGGCTCTTTTCATAGTTTGGCTATTGTGGACATTGCTGCTATAAACATTGGGGTGCAGGTACCCCTTCAGATCACTATATTTGTATCTTTGGGGTAAATACCTGGTAGTGTAATTGCTGGGTCACAGGGTGGCTCTATTTTCAACTTTTTGAGGAACCTCCATACTGTTTTCCAGAGTGGCTGCATCAGCCTGCATTCCCACCAACACTGTAAGAGGGTTCACCTTTCTCCACATCCTTGCCAACATCTGTCGTTTCCTGACTTGTTAATTTTCTCTGCATCCTCGCCAACATCTGTCATTTCCTGACTTGTTAATTTTAGACATTCTGACTGGTGTGAGGTGGTATCTCATTGTGGTTCTGATTTTATTTCCCTGATGCTGAGTGATGTTGAACATTTTTTCATGTGTCTATTGGCCATTTTGATGCCTTCTTTGGAGAAATGTCTGTTCATGTCTTCTGCTGATTTCTTGATTGGATTATTTGTTCTTTGGGTGTTGAGTTCGATAAGTTCTTTATAAATTTTGGATACTAGCCCTTTATCTGGTAAGACATTTGCAAATATCTTCTCCCATTCTGTCAGTTGTCTTTTGGTTTTGTCGACTGTTTCCTTTGCTGTGCAAAAGCTTTTTATCTTGATGAAGTCCCAAGAGTTCATTTTTGCCCTTGCTTCCCTTGCCTTTGGAGATGTGTCTAGCAAGAAGTTGCTGCGGCTGAGGTCAAAGAGGTTACTACCTGTATTATCCTCTAGGATTTTGATGGATTCCTGTCTCACATTTAGGTCTTTCATCCATTTTGAGTCTATTTTTGTGTATGGTGTAAGAAAATGGCCCGTTTTCATTCTTCTGCATGTGGCTGTCCAATTTTCCCAACACCATTTGTTGAAGAGACTGTCTTTTTTCCATTGGACATTCTTTCCTGCTTTGTCAAAGATTAGTTGACCATAGAGTTGAGGGTCCATTTCTGGGCTCTCTATTCTGTTCCACTGATCTATGTGTTTGCTTTTGTGCCAGTACCATATTGTCTTGATGATTACAGCTTTGTAATATAACTTAAAGTCTGGAATTGTAATGCCCCAGCTTTGGCTTTTTTTTCAACATTCCTTTGGATATTCAGGGTCTTTTCTGGTTCCATACAAATTTTAGGATTATTTGTTCCAGCTCTGTGAAAAAAGTTGATGGGCATTTTGATAGCAATTGCATTGAATGTATAGATTGCTCTAGGCAACACAGACATTTTAACAATATTTATTCTTCCAATCCATGAGCATGGTATGTTTTGCCATTTCTTTGTGTCTTCCTCAATTTCTTTCATGAGTGTTCTATAGTTTTCAGAGTATAGATCCTTTACCTCTTTGGTTAGGTTTATTCTTCAGTATCTTCTGGGTTTTGGTGCAATTATAAATGGGATCGAGTCCTTAATTTCTTTCTTTTGTTTCATTGTTAGTGTATAGAAATGCAACTGATTTCTGTACATTGATTTATATCCTGCCACTTTGCTGAATTCCTGTATGAGTTCTAGCAATTTTGGGGTGCAGTCTTTTGGGTTTTCCACATAGAGTATCATGTCATCTGCAAAAAGTGAGATTTTGACTTCTTCTTTGCCTATTTGGGAGCCTTTTATTTCTTTTTGTTGTCTGATTGCTGAGGCTAGGACTAGTAGTACTATGTTGAATGCAGTGGTGAGAGTGGACATCCCTGTCGTGTTTCTGAGCTTAGGGAAAAAAAGCTCTCAGTTTTTCCCTATTGAGAATGATATTCGCTGTGGGCTTTTCATATATGGCTTTTATAACATTGGGGTATGTTCCCTCTATCCCTACACTGTGGAGAATTTTAATCAAGAAAGGATGCTGTAGGGGTGCCTGGGTGGCTCAGTTGTTAAGCGGCTGCCTTCGGCTCAGGTCATGGTCCCAGGGTCCTGGGATCGAGCCCTGCATCGGGCTCCTTGCTCAGCGGGAAGCCTACTTCTCCCTCTCCCACTCCCCCTGCTTGTGTTCCCTCTCTCGCTGTGTCTCTCTCTGTCAAATAAATAAAATCTTTAAAAAAAAAAAAAAAAGAAAGGATGCTATATTTTGTCACATGCTTTTTCTGCATCTATTGAGAGGATCATATGGTTCTTGTCCTTTCTTTTATTAACGTAGTGTAGCACCTTGATTGATACGCAAATGTTGAACCACCCCTGCACCCAGGAATAAATCCCACTTTGTCGTGGTGAATAATCCTTTTAATGGACTGTTGGATCCTGTTGGCTAGTATCTTGGTGAGAATTTTTGCATCCATGTTCATCAGGGATATTGGTCTGTAATTCTCCTTTTTGGTGGGGTCTTTGTCGGGTTTGGGATCAAGGTAATGCTGGCTTCATGAAAGGAGTTTGGAAGTTTTCCTTCCATTTCTATTTTTTGAAACAGCTTCAGAAATATAGGTATCAATTCTTCTTTAAATGGTTGGTAGAATTCCCCTGGGAAGCCGTCCAGCCCTGGACTCTTGTTTGTGGGAGATTTTTGATTACTGCTTCAATTTCCTTGCTGTATATGGGTCCGTTCAGGTTTTCTATTTCTTCCCGTTTCAGTTTTGGTAGTTTATACGTTTCTAGGAATGCATCGATTTCTTCCAGATTGCCTTATTTGTTGGCATATAGTTGCTCATAATATGTTTTTATAATTGTTTGTATTTCTTCAGTGTTGTGATTTCTCCTCTTTCATTCATGATTTTATTAATTTGGGTCCTTTCTCTTTTCTTTTTGGTAAGTCTGGTCAGGGTTTTATCGATCTTATTCTTTCAAAGAACTTGTTCCTAATTTCCTTGATCTGTTCCCCTGTTTTTTGTTTTTTTTATTTCTATATCATTGATTTCTGCTCTAATCTTCATTAATTCTTTCTCCTGCTTGGTTTAGGCTTTATTTGTGTTCTTCCTCCAGCTTCTTTAGGTGTAAGGTTAGGTTGTGTATTTGAGACCTTTCTTGTTTCTTGAGAAAGGCTTGTATTGCTATATACTTCCCTCTTAGGACTGTCTTTGCTGCATCCCAAAGGTTTTGAACAGTTGTGTTTTCATTTGCATTTGTTTCCATGAATTTTTTACAATCTTCTTTAATTTCCTGGTTGATCCATTTATTCTTTAGTAGGATTTTTTTTTTTTTTTTAACTTCCATGCATTTGTTTTCCTTCCAAATTTCCTCTTGTGACTCAGTTCAAGTTTTAAAGCATTGTGGTATGAAAATATGCAGGGAATAATTCCAGTCTTTTGGTACCAGTTGAGACCTGATTTGTGACCCAGTATGTGATCTATTCTGGAGAATGGTCCATATGCACTCGAGAAGAATGTGTATTCTGTTGCTTTAGGATGGAATGCTCTGAATATATCTGTGAAGTCCATGTGGTCCAGTGTGTCATTCAAAGCCCTTGCTTCCTTGTTGATCTTCTGCTTGGATGATCTGTTCATTGCTGTGAGTGGGGTATTAAAGTCCCCTACTATTACTGTATTATTATCAATGTGTTTCTTTAATTTTGTTATGAATTGGTTTATATAATTAGCTGCTCTTGTGTTAGGGGCATAAATATTTACAATTGTTAGATCTTCTTTTTGGATAGACCCTTTAAGTATGATACAGTGTCCCTCTTCATCTCTTATTACAGTCTTTGGTTTAAAATCTAATCTGTCTGATGTAAGGATGGCTACCCCAGCTTTCTTTTGGTGTCCTTTAGCATGATAAATGGTTCCCCACTCCCTCACTTTCAATTTGGAGGTTTCTTTTGATCTAAAATGAATCTCTTGTAGACAGCATATCAATGGGTCTTGCTTTTTTAATCCAATCTGATACCCTGTGTCTTTTGATTGGTGGATTTAGCCCATTTACATTCAGAGTAATTATTGAAAGATATGAATTTAGTGCCATTATATTACCTGTAAAGTCACTGTTTTTGTATATTGTCTCTGTTCCTTTCTGGTCTATGTTACTCTTGGGCTCTCTCTTCACTTAAAGGATCCCCTTTAATATTTCTTGCAGGGCTGGTTTAGTGATCAAAAATTCTTTTAGTTTCTGTTTGTCCTGGAAGCTCTTTATCTCTCCTATTCTTTTTTTTTTTCTTTTTTAAGATTTTATTTATTTGAGAGAGTGAGAGAGAGAGAGCACAAGATGGGGGAGGGTCCAAGAGAGAAGCAGACTCCCTGCTGAGCAGGGAGCCCGATGTGGGACTTGATCCTGGGACTCGAGGATCATGACCTGAGCCAAAGTCAGTCACTTAACCAACTGAACCACCCAGGAGCCCCTATCTCTCCTATTTTTAACAACAGCCTTGCTGGATATTCTTGGCTGCATATTTTTCTCATTTAGTACCCTGAGGATATCATGCCAGTCCTTTCTGGTCTGCCAGGTCTCTGTGAATAGGTCTGTTGCCAGCCTTATATTTCTACCTCTGTAGGTTGAGGACCTCTTGTTCCAAGCTGCTTTCAGGATTTTCTCTTTGTCTCTGAAATTTGCAAGCTTTGCTATTATATGTCTAGGTGTTGACTTATTTTTATTGATTTTTGAGGGGGATTCTCTGTGCCTCCTGGACTTGAATGTTTGTTTCCTTCCCCAGATTAGGGAAGTTCTCGGTTATAATTTGCTCAAATATACCATCTCCCCCCACTTTTCTCTTCATCTGGGGCCCCAATTATTCTAATATTGTTTCACTTTATGGTATTTGTAATCTCTCGAATCCTCCCCTTGTGCTCCAGTAGTTGTTTATCTCTCTTTTCCTCAGTTTCTTTATTCTCCATAATTTTATATGGAGATATATATTCTATATCACTGATTCTCTCCTGCCTCATTTATCCTAGCAGTTAGAGCCTCCAGTTTTGATTCCATCTTCAGTAATACTGTTTTTTTCATTTCAACCTGATTAGATTTTCGTTCTTTTACTTCTCCAGAAAGGGATTCTCTAGTGTCTTCTATGCTTTTTTCAAGCCCAGCTAGTATCTTTATAATCATTATTCTGAACTCTAGTTCTGACATCTTACTTATATCCATACTCATTAGGTCCCTGGCAGTCAGTACTGACCCATGTTCTTTTTTTTTTTTTTTAAAGATTTTATTTATGTATTTGACAGAGAGAGACACAGCAAGAGAGGGAACACAAGCAGGGGGAGCAGGAGAGGGAGAAGCAGGCTTCCCGCAGAGCAGGGAGCCTGATGCGGGGCTCAATCCCAGGACCCTGGGACCATGACCTGAGCTGAAGGCAGACGCTTAATGACTGAGCCACCCAGGCGCCTGCCATGTTCTTTTTTTTGAGGTGAGTTTTTCCATCTTGTCATTCTATCCAGAGAGGAATAGATGAACGAGAGAATGAAATACTAAAATGGTAACAATGACCCCAGAGAAATATACATTAAACAAATCAGAAGAGACCCCTAAATAAATAAATAAATAAATAAATAAATAAAATAAAATAAAAAGAATATAATCAGACAGGTGAACAGAACAGAGCAATACACTGGATCCTGGGTGTATTTTGGTCTGTTTGTTAGAAGAAACTACACCTCAGAATTGTAAAGAAAGAAAAACTTATATATATACAAAAATAAAATTAAATACATTGAAAGGATAGAATGTAACTGTAAAAATGAAAATTAAAGAAGATTTTAAAAAAGAGTAGATAAAATAAATTGGTTGAAAAGGAAAGAGAAAAAAAAATTAAAATTAAAAGACTAAAGAAACATGAGAAAAAAACCCCATGAATTCTATATACTATTTTCCCCTAGCGCTAGAGTTTTGTAGTTCTCAATGATTGGTAGACTTGGTCTTGGCCGGATGTTCTTGCTGATCTTCTGGGGAAGGGGCCTGTTGCATTGATTCTTAAGTGCCTTTGCCGGAGGCGGAATTGCCCCGCCCTTGCCAGGTCTGGGCTAAGCAATCTGCTCAGGTTTGCTCCCGGTAGCTTTTGTTCCCTGAAGGCTTTCTGCACAGCTTTAGAGGACGAGAATGAAAACAGCGGCCTCCCAATCTCTAGCCCTGGAGCTGGTTTCCCTGCTCTGATGCCTGGGAGCTCTGCTGCACTCAGGCACCCCCGATCTTTCTGTGACTCGGAGGATCCCAAGACCACACTGTCTCGCCTAGGATTCCACACTGCTTCACCCACTGAGCGCCTTTCAGGCAGGGACATCCTTCACCGAAGCAGACTTCTAAAAGTTCTGATCTTACGCTCCCCTGCTGTATCACTTTCCAGTAGCCGGCTTACAGAGGCTCCCTTCCCCCGTGGTTTATCTTCCCATATATCACCTCGGATTCATTTCTCCACACCTCCTACCTTGCAGAAAGTGGTCGCTTTTCTGTTTGTAGAATTGCAGCAATTTTCTCTTAGATCTCTGGTTGAGTACACAGGTGTTCAGAATGAATCGATGGCTATCTACCTGAATTCCTGGGACCAGACAAAACTAAGGTCTCCTACTCCTCCACCATCTTGGACTCTCTCCCGAAAAAGATTTCTTAAATAGGACACAAAAAATGCACTAATCATGAAAGAAAAGATCGATAAGATGGACCAAACTATACTAATAACATCTGTTCACTAAAGATACCATTAAGAAGGTTAAAAGGCAAGCCAAAGGATTTATATCCAGAATATATAGAGAACTCTTTCAGGGGCACCTGGCTGGCTCAGTCAATAGAGCATGTGACTCTTGATCTCAGGGTCGTGAGTTTGAGCCCCAAGTTGGGGGTAGAGTTTACTTAAAAAAGTTAAAAAAAATTTTTTTTTCAGATCAGTAAGACAAAATACAGACAAGCTACTTTAAAAGGGATAAATGTTTGAACAGATTACACAAAATGACTACTGATACATGAAAATACTGAAACTCATTAGCAATCAATGAAATTAAAATGAAAACAATAAAAAGCACTGTACACTTCTACCAGAATGACTAAAATTACAAAAACTGACAATATCAACTACTGGCAAGGATGTGGGGCTAGTGGGAACTCTCATTGGTTGATGGTGGGGATGTAAATTGGATGACCACGCTGGAAAACTCTTTGGCAGTATATCCAATTGAATATACACACACCATAAGATCCAGCAATGTTACTCCTAAATATATGCCCTTCTGGAATGTGTACAAAAACACACCAAAAGACATGTACAGAAAGTATTCATCTTAGCCCCAAACTGGATACAACCCAAAAGTAGAATTGAGAAATCAACTGTGGCGTCTTCATACAATTGAACACTATTGACAAAAATGAATGAACTGCAACTATATTCAACCACATGGATGAATTTCCATACAAACGTAATGTTTCACAAGATACAAAAGAACATGTGTGGTATGATTTTATTTACATACTGCTCAAAAACAGGCAAAACTAATCCTTTAACATTTTTTTACTTTTTACTGAATTATAACTTAAGTAGAGAAAATGCACGAATCTTAAATGTACAGGATAATTTTTACATTAGTAAGCACTATGATAACTATCACCCAGATCAAGATATAGAACATTTTCAATACCCCAGCAGGCATATCCTTCACCCAGATGACAACTTCCACCATTAACCACTATTCTGTCCTAGTTGTACCAAGAACTAGTTTTTCATGTATTGCTATTTCTTGACCTGATTGTTGATTACATAGATGTGGTCACTTTTTATTATTCATCAATCTGTACACTTAGAATTTATGCACTTCTCTGTATGTTTGTTATATTTAAATAAAAACTTTTAAAAATTTAATGATTCTATGACGTATGGTCCCTCAAAACCTGCATAGTGACTAGAATCTTATTCAGACATATTCTAAGCACTTGTTGCTTCTATTTCTGCTGCTATAGGCATATTTCATGATTTTATGACTATTATCATGTTATGAATCTGTCTATTTAAACAAAAGACTCACATTAAAATAGGAAGGGGGACCTTCCTATTAAAACTACTTACTGTACAGTACTATAAAAATCATTGCTTCTCTGTGAGGAGAGATGATGAATGCATGAACTGTTTTTTCTCTCTCAGCTTTCCTGGTCTTTTCTTCTAAAGAACAACCTGAAAGCACTCTGAAGAGGTGGGGGTAGGTTCTTAACATTGAGCAAACAAAAGCATCTTCTTCGGACCCATTCCTTTAGATTAAGGTATGGCCCCGAGTTTGGTCTTCAGGATAAAAGTCTGACAATAATACCCCAGGGCAGAATCCCTTCTCGCGTCTAGTGGTATTGTTCATGTTGAGTTCATTTGTTTCACACTGGGACTACCTGTAATTCTGTCTGCTGCTTTCTGAGAAAACTTACAGAAGGTGTGGATACCAATGATTATTAAAATTGGAGTTTTATGTAGGAATAGACTTTTTGTTGTTTTTATCTCTTCCCCTGCCCTCCTCGTGTTGCACAACTTTCCCATTAAGATAATATCAAGCTGTTGTTATGGCTAATATTAAAGGATATTATTTTTATATGAGTTAGTTCCAATTTGATCTCCATTTCATAAAATTACCACAAAATGAATTGATGGCTTTAAAAAAAATAATCCCTTGTAGAAACAATTAGTTTGGGATATTGTGTCTCCACTATTAGGTAGAATTTTATTTTTTGAAAAATTAGAAGCAGTTAATTGCACTCAAATTATGACCCTCCTGAGGAAAGTACTTTGCAGACTAGAATTATTAGTCCCACTTCATAAATGAAAAAGCAAGCATTGCAGAAATTTAATGCTCTGTGTAGAATTAGAGCCAGGAATGAGGCTTAGGTTTTCTGGTTCTGTTCTTGCACCAAACCATCTGACCACAGACAACTCCTAGAAGTTAGCTGAGGATATGGGAATTTGTCAGGATAAGCTTAATAAATGGATATGCAATAGTAAGAGAGAATCTCCAATCTATGCAATCCTATTTACGTTCAATTTATGAAATGCTATTTAATATATACTGTCACTAAGCTATGAAACCTTACAAAATCAGTCTCAGCTGCTAACACCTGTCGCTTAAGCTAGAAACCTGGGAGTCTTTCTTGACTCCTGCCTTTCTCATGTCCAATTAAGCTTGAAGTTCCATCAGTTACTTTTTTTTTCTTTTGAAATAATTTCAGGTTTGCAAGAATAGGGCAAAGATAGTTTTTCCTTGAACCATTTGAGTGTAAATTGCTGACATGGCTCTCTAACGCCCCCACAACACCCCCGGAGATGCGTTCGAGTTGTTGTGTGCACCCATAGTCGATTCCTTCTCATTCCTGAGTACAATTCCATGTGCCATAATTGGTTTGCCTGTTGAAAGACACCTGGATTTTTCTAGGTTTTGGCTATTGTAAATAAAGCTGCTATAACATTTGTGTACAGGTTTTTGTGTGAACGTTAGTTTTCCTTTCTCTGGGATAAAAGTCTAGGAGGGCAGTTGCTGGATTGAATGGTAGTTGCATGTTTAATTTTATAAGAAACTGCCAAACTGTTCTCCAGAGTGGCTGTTATCATTTTATATTCCCACCAGCAATGTGCAAGTGATCCAGTTTCTCCACACACTTGCCAGCATTTGGTGCTGTCACTATATTGCATTTTGGTTATTCTAATAGGTGTGTAGTGACATCTCATTGTGGTTTCAGTTTGCATTTCTTTAAAGGCCAATGATGTTGAACCTCTATTCATGTACTCATTTGCCTTCTGAATATTCTCTTTGATGAAATGTCTGTTCATGTCTTGTGCCCACGTTCTGATCTACGCAGTCCTCTTTCACATTACATTTATGAAATCACATTTAACATATACTTTAAGATATGAAACCTTATATTCTCAGTCTCAGCTGGTAACCCCTATTCACCCAAGCTAGAAACTTGGGTATCATTCTTGACTCCTGTCTCTCTCATATGTCACTCCTGTCTCATGTTCTTTTTTTTTTTTTTTAAGATTTTATTTATTTATTTGAGAGAGAAAGAGAGAGCACAGCAGGGGGAGGGGGCAAAGGGAGAGGGAGAAGCAGGCTCCCCACCGAACGAGGAGCCCAACGCAGGACTCTATCCTAGGACCCCAGGATCATGATTTGAGCTAAAGACAGATGCTTAACCGACTGAGCCACCAGGTGCCCCCTGTCTCACATTCTAATTGGATCGTTTATATTTTTACTGTTGAGCCTTGAGTATGCTTTACATATTCCAGATACTAGTCCTTTGTCAGATTAAAGGCTTGGAGATATTTTCGTCTAATCCGTAGCTTGTTTCTTCATCCTCTTAACAGAGTCTTTTTAGAGCAAAATTCTTTTATTTTGATGAGGTCCAATTTATCAATTTTTCTTTTTATAGATCATACTTTTGGTGTCAAGTCTAAGAACTCTTTCCCTAGCCTGAGATCCCCAAAACTTTCTTTTTCTTTCTAAAAGTTTTGTATTTTACATTTAAGTCCAGGGTCCATTTTGTGTTAAATTTGGCAGAAGGTGTGAGGTTTAGGTAGGTTAATTTTTTTTTCCCCGTATGGATGTCCAATTGCTCCAGCATTATTTGTTGAAAAGGCTATCCGTCCTCCACTGAATAGCTTTTATACCTTCATCAAAAATCAGTTGGGCATACTTGTGTGGCTCTACTTTTGGGTTCTCTATTCTGTTCTGTTGATCTACATGACTATCCCTCCCCCAGTACCTCACTCTGTAGATCACTGGCTAAATAGTAGACCTTAATATTGGATACAGTGATCCTTCTCAGTTGATTCTTACTTTTTAAGATTGTTTGAACTGTTCTGGGGCCTGTCTCTTTCCAGATAACTTTTAGAATAAATTTGTCTATGTCTTCAAAAAGCTTTGCTAGGATTCTTATAGAAATTGCATGGGTAAATTTAGGGAGTGTTCACATGCTTGCTATACTGAGTTTCCAGTGCATGACATGATATGTTTCTCCATTTATTTAGTTTTTTTTTCTTTCACCAGCATTTTGTAATTCTCAGCATACAGATCCTGTACACGTTTTGTAAATTTATATCTCAGTATTTCATTTTCTTTGGAGTGATTATAAGTAGTATTGTTTTAAGTTTCATTTTCCACATGTTTGTTGTTAGCATATAGAAATTCAATCAGTCTTCGTGTATTGATTTTGTATCCTGTGACCTTGCTGAACTTACTGTTTCTGGGAGGTTTTGTGTGTGTGTGTGTTGTTTTTGTTTGTGTTTTGTAGCTTCTTTGGGATTTTCTACTTAGATAGTCATGTCATCTACAAATTGGGACAGCTTTATTTTTTTACTTTCTAGTCTGCCTTTTTTCTCTTTCTTTCCTTCTTCCTTCCTTCCTTTTTTTTTTTTTTTTTTTTTTTTTGACTCATTGCATTGACTACAACTTTCAGTACTATGTTGAATGAAAGTAATGAGAGAAACTCCCTGTCTTGGAGGGAAAGCATTCAGTATTTTACCATTAAGTATGACATTAGTTGTAGGTTTTTTTATAAATGCTCTTTTTCAATTTGGGGAACTTCATTCTATTCCAGTTTGCTGAGAGGTTTTTTTTTTGTTTTTTTTTTTTAATGAGTGTTGGATTGTGTTAAGTGCTTTTGTTCTATCAATTGATATGATCATATGACTTTAGTTTGTGGATATGGTGGATTGCACTGATTTTTTTTTTAAGATTTATTCATTTCAGAGAGAGAGAGAGTAGGGGGAGGGGCAGAGGGAGAAGAGAATCCCAAGCAGACTCCCCGCTGAGCATGGAGCCTGATGTGGGGCTTGACCCCACGACCCCATGACCCTGAGACCATGACCTGAGCTGAATCCAAGAGCCGGTCGCTCAACCACCTGAGCCACCCAAGCACCCCTGCATTGATTGTTTTTAAGCATGTTGAACCAGCCTTCTATACCTGGAATAAATCCCACTTGGCTATGGTGTACAATTTTTTTACATGTTGCTGGATTAGGTTTGTTAATATTTTGTGGGGGATTTTTGTATCTAAATGAGATATTGTGGGATATTGGTCTGTAGTTTCCTATTTTTGTACTGTCTTTGGTTTTGGTATCAGGGTAAACTTGCCTCATAAATAAGTTGAGATATGTTCGCTCCTCTTTTATTTTCTGGAAGAGATTACGTAAAATTGGTGTTTTTTTTTTGTTTTTTTTTAGATTTTATTTATTTGAGAGAGAGAGAGAACAAGCAGGGATGGGGAGGGGCAGAGGCAGAGGGAAAAGCAGACTCTCTGCTGAGCAGGAAGCCCAACGTGGGGCTGAATCCCAGGACCCTGAGATCATGATCTGAGCTGAAGGCAGACGATTAACCGACTGAGCCACCCAGGTGCCCCAAATTGGTGTTAATTCTTTAAATGTTCTGTTGAATTCTTTAATGGGACCATCTAGAATCAAAGATTTTTGTGAGTGTGGCGGGGGTGGGGGAGGGTAAGGGGGTTGGGTGGGGGGGGCGAGCTTTTAAATTACAAATTGAATTTCTTTAATGGCTACAAGACTACTCAAGTTGTCTGTTCTTTCTTGATTGAGTTTTGGTAGTTTGTGGTGTTAAGCAATTTATCCCCTTTTTTTCTGAGTTGTCAATCTTATAAAAGTAAAATTGTAGTATTTCTTTATCACCCTTTTAGTAGTTGCGGAATCTGTAGTGATATTCCCTGTTCCATTCTTAATATTCGTAATTCATTTTTTCTTCCCTTTTCCTTATTAGTCTTGCTAAAGATTTATCAACTTTATTGATTTTTTTTTCAAAGTTCCAGCTTTTTTTGTTCATTAATTTTCTCCATTCTTTTTCTGTTTCAAATTTGCCGATTTGTGCTCTTATCTTTATTATTTTCTTTCTTCTGCATGCTTTGGGTTTTTCTTTCCTCTTCTCTTTCTAGTTTCTTTTTTTTTTTAATATTTTATTTATTTATTTGACAGAGAGAGACACAGTGAGAGAGGGAACACAAGCAGGGGGAGTGGGAGAGGGAGAACAGGCTTCGCGCCGAGCAGGGAGCCCGATGCGGGGCTCAATCCCAGGACCCTGAGATCATGACCTGAGCCGAAGGCAGACGCTTAATGACTGAGCTACCCAGGCGCCCCTTCTTTCTAATTTCTTGATGTAGGAACTTAGATTATTGGTTTGATTAGAAACCTTTTCTTTTTTCCTATGCAACATTTAATGTTATGAAATTTCCTGATTTCAGCACTGCTTTAGCTGAATTCCACAAATTTTGATATGTTATATTTTCATTTTCATTCAATTATGTGTTTTTGGCTTGAGATTTTCTATTTTACCCATGCATTATTTAGAAGTGTGTTGTTTAATTTCTAAAATGTTTGGAGATTTTCTTGGTATTGATTTCTAGTTTGACTTCATATGGTCAGAGAACATGCTCTGTGTTTTTAACTCTTAAGTTTGTTGAGATTTGTTTTATGGCCAGGGATCTGGTTTCTCTTGGTGAATGTTCTGTAGGTATTTGACAAAAATGTGTATTCTGCTGTTGTTGGGTGTTGTATATTAGATTCTGTTGGTTGATTGTATTGTTGAGTTCTTCTATATCCTTGCTGATTTTCTGCATAAGTAGTTCTATCAATTGTTGAGAATGGAGTGTTGCATTCCCCAACATAATTGTGTGTTTGTCTATTTCTCCTTTCAGCTCTATCAGTGTCTGTTTCATATGTTTTGTGGCTTATGTATATTATGAGCTTCATTTGCTTGGTGGATTCACAGTTAAGATTGTAATGTCTTCTTGGTGGATTAATACTTACCATTTTACCTTTTATCATTATGTCATGTCCCTTTTTTTTTTTTTTTTAAAGATTTTATTTATTTGACAGAGAGAGAGATAGTGAGAGCAGGAACACAAGCAGGCTTCCTGCCGAGCAGGGAGCCCGATGCGGGGCTCGATCCCAGGACCCTGGGATCATGACCTGAACCGAAGGCAGACGCTTAACGACTGAGCCACCCAGGCGCCCCTATGTCATGTCCCTTTTTGTCTCTAGTAACTTTCTTTGCTCTAATGTCTACTTTATCTGATATTAATAGAGCCACTCAGACTTTTTTTTAAAGTAGGATCTGCACCCAGCATGCAGCCCAGTGTAGGGCTTGAACTCACAACCCTGAGACCAAGACCCGAGCTGAGATCAAGAGTTGGACACTTAACCAACTGAGCCACTCAGGTGCCCCAGATTTTTTTGATTAATGTTTGCATGATATAACTTTTTCCAGCTTTTACTTTCAACTTATCTATGTCATTGGATTTGAAATGAGGTTTTTTTGGACAGCACATTATTAGATGATTATTTTTTAATCCACTCTGATTTCTTTAACGGGTATGCTTAAACCATTTATATTTAAGGTAACTATTGATATGTTTTGACTTTTTATAAATTTTCTGCTTGTTTTCTCTATTTCTCATTCCTCTGTTTCTCTCTCTCTCTCTTTTTAAAGATTTTATTTATTTATTTGAAAGAGAGAGCATGAACAGGGGTGGAGGAGGGGCAGAGGGAGAAGCAGACTCCCCGCTGAGCAGAGAGCCCTATGTGGGACGTGATCCCAGGACCCTGGAATCCCAGGACCTGAGCAGAAGGCAGATGCTTAACCGACAGCGCCACCGAGGTGCCCCTCCTCTGTTTCTCTTTTTTTGAATACTTTTAAGGATTTCTTCTTGGTTTATTTATAGTGTTTTTAGGTATTGCCTTTGTAGTTTTCTTGATGGTTGTTTTAGGTATTCCAATATACATTCATAACTTATCAAAATCTACTGGTGTTGATGTTATTAATCTTTTTTTTTTCACCTCCAGTAGTGGCTTACTACTGTAAACATGAATTGTCTCTCCCTACCCCTCATTGAAGATTTGAGCACTTGTGATGGTGTCATTATACTGAAGCAATCCCACAATCGGAAGCTTTGTGCAGCTCTTGAAGAGGATGTTTCCGAATATTTTCAGGAAAAGACTCAAGATTCCTGTCCTTCCTTATATTTTTTGCTTCTAATGTTTTAGCATTCACTCACTGTTTCACACAGTCACATGGAAAAAGAATTTCTTGAACCCTGGAGCAAGGGAGGAATGGAACTGGCTTTTTCGGTAACCAAATAGTAGTTGAAGATCCACCTGTGTTTCAGGTGTCATTGCATGTATGCCAATTTCAGTATCTTACCTGGAATAGTAATAGGAGGATCTCTGCAGCAGGCATTATGGAGGAAAGGCTGTAGTTGAACTCATAAGGCACATCAGTTTGGTTATTTCTCCATCAGGTTCCAGCAAATGAAGCACTTTTTCTGTAAGCAGCTATCAACCTGCTGCTAAGCCCTGCTTTGTTGCTGTTGTTTTCTGTGGAATGCATTAAGGCTTTCTTTTGTTCAAATGCTTTAAAAACATGTAGCAGCTACTATTCCATTTTATCTGAGCATCTTTTATAATAAGTAAAAGAGCATCTAAATCTCTTACAATAGCTTGCTTTTAGCTGAAAAATGATGAGGGGGCCCACCATTGTTTAACCTTTGGCTAGTAATCCTGTTATACTATGCTTTACTATAATTACCTTATTGAACATATAGCTAAAGGATGTGGATAAAACATTTAATGTTTGTGATTCCTTAATCATTCTTTACCTTGTTTGTTCCATGCAGTGACAACTGCATGACACCTAAAAGAGTTTCCATTCTATTAGTGTTTCATCAATCAGATCCATTGTGCTATTACTTTTAGGGAGATGCAAAATCATCTCAGCCACCAAGGAAAGTAGGAGAGCTTATTTAATCGTTATTATTTCACAGAGCCATCAAACTTAAAGATGCCATGTGTTCTCCACATGCCCAAATGTCTACATAAACAACACCAAAGGAACACATTCAATAAAAGCGCTACCCTTTCTGTGCTCTGCAAATTAAATTCTGGAAAAGATTTTCCAGTACCTTGTTTTTTGAAGAAACTTTATACCTAGGATTTATAGGTTGGGAATCTCAGAAGATTTTTTTACTTTCCCCAGGGAAAATGGTGGAAGTCTGATCGGTGAGATCACAATATTTTTGGCTACTTCATTTTTCTCTAAAAGTTTCCTTTTTAATTAATTAATTTATTTATTCTTGTTTTCACATTTTTTATTTAAGTTCTAATTAGTTAACATATAACATAATACTGTTTTCAGAAGTAGAATTTAGAGATTCCTCACTTACATACAACACCCAGTGCTTATCACAAGTGCCCTCCTTAATACCTATCACCCATTTAGACCATTCCCTGCCCACCTCCCACCATCAACCCTTAGTTTGTCCTATCGTTAAGAGTCTCCTATGGTTTGTTTCCCTCTCTCTCTTTTTTCCTCCTTCCTATATGTTCATCTCTTTTGTTTCTTAAATTCCACATATGAGTGAAATCATATGGTATTTGTCTTTTTCTGACTGACTTATTTCACTTAGCATAATACACTCTCACTCCATCCATGTTGCTGCAAATGGCAAGATTTCAATCTTTTTGATGGCTGAGTAGTATTTCCATCTTCTTTATCCATTCATCAGTGGATGGACACTTGGGCTCTTTCCATAGTTTGGTTATTGTTGATAGTGCTGCTATAAACATCAGGGTGTATGTACCCCTTCAAATCTGTATTTTTGTATCCTTTGGGGAAATACCTAGCAGTACAATTGCTGGATTGTAGGGTAACTCTATTTTTTAATTTTTTTTTTTTTAAGATTTTATTTATTTATTTGCGAGAGAGAGAATGAGAGACAGAGAGCACGAGAGGGAAGAGGGCAGAGGGAGAAGCAGACCCCCTGCTGAGCAGGGAGCCCGATGTGGGACTCGATCCCAGGACTCCAGGATCATGACCTGAGCCGAAGGCAGTCGCTTAACCAACTGAGCCACCCAGGCGCCCTATTTTTTAATTTTTTGAGGAACCTCCATACTGTTTTCCAGAGTGGCTGCACCAGTTTGCATTCCCACCAACAGTGCAAGAGGGTTCACCTGTCTCCCCATCCTCGTCAACACTTGTTATTTCTTGTGTTGTTAATTTTAGCCATTCTGACAGGTGTGAGGTGGTATCTCATCGTGGTTTTGATTTGTGTTTCCCTGAAGATGAGGGATGTTGAGCATCTTTTCATGCTTCTGTTAGCCATCAGCATGTCTTGTTTGGAAAAATGTCTATTCATGTCTTCTGCCCATTTTTAAACTGGATTATTTGTTTTGTGTGTGTTGAGTTTGATAAGTTCTAGATAGATTTTGGATACTAGCCCTTTATCAGATGTCATTTGCAAATATCTTCTCCCATTCTGTAGGCTGCCTTTTAAT
>NW_022589715.1:34280595-34304968 GCF_004348235.1 Phoca vitulina
CTGCTTTTGTTGATTTTGATGGGAGTTTTCTGTGCCTCTTGGATCTGTATGTCTGTTTCCTTCCCCAGATTAGAGAATTTATCATCTAAAATTACCTCAAATAAACTTTCTTCCCCCCCTTCTCTGTTCCTTTTTAAAATTTTAATGTTAATTAATTAATTTATTTTTCTTTCTCTCCCTTCTTCTGGGACTCCTATGATACGATTATTATTAGGTGATGGAGTCACTTATCCGAAGTTTTTCTTTCTTTCTTTTGTTCAGCTTCATTATTTTCCATTATTTTGTCTCTATATCAGTTATTCATTCCTCTGTTTCTTTCATCCTTGTGGTCATTACATCTTGTCAGTTTCAAATCATTGTTATTGCATTTTTCCTTTCAGCCTGATTGTTTTTTAGCTCTTTTATATCTTAGTAAATGTATAAGGTATCAGGTATAAGACTTTAGGGAACTGAAGTCTTCCATTCTTTTCTCCAAGCCCAGCTAGTATCCTTGTGATTGTTCCTTTAAATTCTGGATCAGGCATATTACTTTATATGCTTTGATTAGATCCGTGGCCATGATCTTTTCTTGTTCTTTCTTTTCAGAGGAATTCCTGTATCTTGGCATTTTGTCTAGGTGTCTGCCTTCTTCTCTGTGTTAGAAGAGCCTATTATGTTTCCTGTTCCTGAGAGTAATGCTTTATGAAGAAGAGGTCATATAGTGTCCAGGGCCTGGTGCTTCTGGGATTGTCTCTGGTATGTGCTATACGCTCTCTGCTCCTGTGTTTTTGCTGCTCTATCCCTCAGGCCAGTCATCTGCAGAAGCTCTCCTTGCCTGCAGTGGGGTGTGTTTGGATCTTGGCCAGAGTGTGGCAAGTTTTAACTATGTGTGCTCTGGTCTGCTTGTTAAGTGAGACCTGATGCGATTTCCAGTAGAACTGAAGCTTTGCAGAACTCTGTGGTCAGTAGATGTGGTCTGTGCAGGGGTTTGTGCTGGTCTTCTGGGGAAGGAGCCCACTGCATGGGCCTTAGGCACATCTGCCTGAGAAAAGCAGAACCAGCAGAGCTGAGGGGGGCAGGACTTTGTGTAAGCAGGTTAGGCAGCCCATGTTGGCACTGTGATGTTTAATGAAGTTGGTTTATGTTGGGGGCAGGAGAGGGAAATTGTGCCAGACTGGTCCTTTGTCTGTGGAGAGGAGAGTCATTGCTTGCTGTTCCCTGGAAATCTCTTTCTGAGTGGCAGATAATTTCCTCTCATGTGTCACAGGTGTTTTCCAGCGTCTGTCTCTGGGCTGGTTGCCTGCCTGGAGCAGCACAGTGCACCCTGGGCTCTACCCAAGCCAGGCTTACTGCCTTTTAAGATTCCAAACTTCAGGGACCTGGTGTGGTAGGGACCTGCGCTGGTCCTCTGGGACATACATACATATATAAATATTTGGTTTGTTTTAAAAGAAGTTGGATGGACATCTTTCAGGGAAGCTAGGAAGAAGTTTGGGCAGCAGGACTTCAAAAATTCTAACGGAAAAATCTTAGAATTTAAGAGTATAGTATTTGGCTATGTCTCCCTCTAGTGGCCATTATTCAGAATTAACAAAAATGAATTCATTTCAAACCCAAAGGCTAGGGTTTGTGGCTTTCAGAATATCCTAAATTCTGTGTTATTCTGCATGAAATTCAGATGGGTATCTGTGCATTTGTTGTTTGAATGACATTGATTATTTTTCTAAATCTGAGGTGGTTGTATCAGGAAGATGCCATTGGCTAGTAGACTTCTGTACCAGGCACATAAGGTTTAGGGATAGAGCATAAGACAAATTAGATTCCTATCCTCATGGGACTTACATTCTAGTGTAGGGAGAAGACCATCAATAACCAAGAAATAAGAAACTTGAAGCCTCTAATTAGTACTATGCAGGAAATACACAGAGAGCTGTGACCGGGGCTAAGGTGGATAATCTACTTCGGATAGGGCGGTCAGGGAAGACTGCTTTGAGGAGATAGTTAAGATGAAAAGAGGCAGAAGGATACTCTGGGCAGGCTCTGTGATAGGAAAGAGCTTGACCTGCTTTAGTTGCTAACATAAGGCTGGCACAAGTAGAACAAAATTAGCAAGTGGCATAAGGCACAGTTTGTGGTTGAAGGAGATAGCAAGAACCACAGCTTGCCAGCCCTTTAGGCCATAGAGAAACCTCAAAAGCCGTGGGAAGTTCACTAATAAAACCTTTCCTCTTACCTTAACAGGTTGTATTTATTTTAAAAGTCAGTTTTGTTGAAATTATTTATACCTACTCTTCTAAGCAAATAGAAGAAATATTTTTAAATGTGAATTTGATTTTATCTTACCTGATCTGTTGGTTCATCAGATCATAGATTTCCTTGGCACTAAACATTCTATATGGCTTTTGGTAATGGATTGAAACAGGATATTGATGGAAACAGCAGGTTCTTTGCCTAGAATGTTGTTCTCTTGAAGGAAGTGAACATTACATTCAAGGCACTAACTTCCTCCTGAGGAGCAATTGGAGAGAACTTTCTCTTTTCATGAAAACAACTTCTGTATTTGAATTATTTCATTCAAAAAGATTTACCAAAATTAGCCAAGCCCCAAACTATGATAGTTCTTCTTCTGCAATGTGAGAAGGTAAAAAACTTAACATCACTTGTACTTTATCAAGGAATTTCAGAAGAGAGTTAAAGATTTAAAGCTCGGTGTAGAGTAGTCAACCTTTTTTGATCTAAATATTTTTTACTTTAGAAGCAACACCGTGAGAAAATGAGTAAGATGAATGCTACACAAAGACAACACTGTTAAGTTTATAACAGGAAAATGTCCAGTGTGATTCCATGGTTGGCAGAGGGCTTGCATCCAGCCAGTGGGACCACTGTGCTGTGCTATGTGTAGACACACTGCGTGGTTGTGCCAAGGAGATTGCCTTACCTACTTGTGCATCAGTACCCTGCGCCCTAGAGAAGTGACAATCTAACAGGATGATGGTAAAGCTCACTGTATTAGATAATGCAAGATATGTGAATATGTTAGTCTTCTAGTCAGAAGATGCAATATTAGACTCCGGCTCAAAACAGGCAGCTGTAAGAATGGTCCCTGGCTAGAAGGAAGGGAAGAGGAAGAAAAGAGGCATATGACTGTATTATCAAAGGTGAGGAAAAGAACATCAGGGTTGTCTGCTACCACCACCATCCAAAAGTTCTCTTCCATGCACAGGGACTGAGAGCAATAGTTTTACAACTGGGGATATTCAAGTTCAAACCAGGGTTAAATTTTTGTTATTGCAAATTAAATCATATTCTAAAAAAATATTAGTATAAGTGTAGTGTGGAGCATCTGGATCATCTATATGACACTTTTGTGAGTATTGCTACATGATTTTCATTTTTAAAAAAAGTTTTTGCCCAAGTTTTCATTTAAAAAAAAAAAAGATTTATTTATTTATTTATTTATTTATTTATTTATTTATTTATTTATTTGACAGAGAGAGAGAACATAAGCAGGGGGAGCAGTAGAGGGAGAGGGAGAAGCTGAGCAGGGAGCCTGATGTAGGGCTGGGACTCTGGGATCATGACCTGAGCAGAAGGCAGATGCTTAGTTGACTGGGCCACCAAGGTGCCCCAAGTTTTCATTTTTTATTTTTTTAATTTTTATTTATTTATTTATTTTTAAGATTTTATTCATTTATTTGACAGAGAGAGAGAGAGACAGCGAGAGAGGGAACACAAGCAGGGAGAGTGGGAGAGGGAGAAGCAGGCTTCCCACTGAGCAGGGAGCCCGATGTGGGGCCCAATCCCAGGACCCTGAGATCATGACCTCAGCTGAAGGCAGACACTTAACAACTGAGCCACCCAGGCAGCCCCCCCAAGTTTTTATTTTTTATATAGAATCAAGATGGTGCTAAGTGATGACATTAACTGCTTTGTTGTTTATATTTATAAAATTATTTTATTGATTTCCATAAAGCACATGATTAATATAGAAATAAGTCTTGCATTTTGTTATTTCCTCCAACTAAAACCATGCATTCTGTTGCTCAGTCAGTTCATGGCCATGTTTATCCCTGGATATAATATGGCTGAATTGACCTACCAGAAGTAAATCTTCTGCATGTCAGAGTATGTACCAATTGATGCCAAAACCCAGTCAGTCACTCAGAAGTCTCAGACCAAAAGCCTCTAGATTCAGTCAACATGCTGAGTTACAATCAGCTATGCTTATATGATAGGTCCAACTGAAAATAAATGCTGGTTAAGGAGCAGACAGTTCTGGGGGTAAATGTCCAGTTCCCAAAGCTAGTCTTCCTGCCTAGAATGCTCTACATCTGTCAATTCACATGGTTTTGACTTTCTCAACTTAAATGTCACCTCTCCAAAGGATAAATTAAGGAATAATATTTATAAAAGAAACAAACATGAGCAGAAATAAAAACAGTTTTTGAAAGAGAAGTCAATAGCTGGGACAAACTCTAGTTCAGAAAGAATTGGAGAATTAGTAAATTGGAAGAATGCTGAGGAGGTTCACCTGGTATCCAAATAAAGGAAATATAAACAGTTAAAGATGTGAAGAACACATTCTGGAGGGCTTCAGGCATTTCTAATAGGAGTTCCAGAAGAAAAATGAAATGCACAGTATAGGGGCAACCAGGTGGCTCAGTAAGTTGACCATCTGACTCTTGGTTTTGGCTCCGGTCACAATCTCAGGGTTGTGAGATCGAGCCCTGCATAGGGTTCTGAGCTCAGCAGGGAGTCTGCTTGGGATTCTCTCTCTCCCTCTCCCTCCCCATCTGCCCCTCTCCTCATGCTCTCTCTCTCTCTGTCTGAAATAAATAAGTAAAATCTTAAAAAAAAAAAAAAAAAAGAAACACAGTATAGATGGAAATAAATCCACATGGCAGGCACATTATGGTGACACAACAAAATAGGGAAAGAGAAAATCTTGAAAGTAGCCAGAGGAAAAAAGACATATTATCCACAAAGGAATGACAATTAAATAGATAGCTGGTTTCTCATCTACAATGGAGACAAAGGAGTAATATTTCTCAAATATTATGTTGAGGAAAAAATAACCATCAACCTAACTTATACCCAGTTAAACTATATCTCAAAAAAGGGAGAGTAAAATTTGCCACAGACTCTTATTGAAGAGACTATTAAGATTCTTCTCCATCAAAGAGAAACCTGAACCCAGAGGAAAAGCTTGGCATACAAAAACAACCAACCAAAAAACAGTGAGCACAGGAACAGATCAGTTTTCGGAAATGTATTTATGTGACTAAAAAATTTCTCCTAGGGCGCCTGGGTGGCTCAGTTGGTTGAGCAACTGCCTTCGGCTCAGGTCATGATCCTGGAGTCCTGGGATGGAGTCCCACATCGGGCTCCCTGCTCAGCGGGGAGTCTGCTTCTCCCTCTGACCCTCCCCCCTCTCATGTGCTCTCTCTCTCCTCTCATCCTCTCTCTCAAATAAATAAATAAAATCTTAAAAAAAAAAAATTCCCCTAAAACAACTTTTGCATGTTTTTATAAAAAAGATAAAAACTAAAATTCTTCCTTAATAGTATTATTTGTGTGTGTGTGTGTGTGTGTGTGTGTGTGTGTGTATTCAGTGGGTAGTTAAGTATACTAAGTCCTTTAAGACAGTTTACCCATCACCTAACTTTAGCAGTAATCAATATTTTGGCAATTTTGTTTCATATACTGCTAAAGTCCTTAAAAGCATGCAAATGAATGATTTTAGAGTATATTAAAAATTTATGGTTAAGAATATATGCTGGGAGTGGGAGTGTCTGGGTGGCTCAGTTGGTTAAGCATCCAACTCTTGATCTCAGCAAAGGCTTGATCTTGGGGTTGTGAGTTCAAGCCCCTCGTTGGACTCCATGCTGGGTGTGGAGCCTACTTAAAAAAAAGAATATATGCTGGGATGCCTGGATGTTCAGTTAAACGTCTGCCTTCGGCTCAGGTCATGATCTCAAGGTCCTGGGATTGAGCCCAGCATCAGGCTCCCTGCTCCGCAAGGAGTCTGCTTCTCCCTCTCCCTTTCCTTCTGCCCCCTCCCCCCATTTGTTCTCACTCTCTCTCTCTCTCAAATAGATAAATAAAATCTTTAAAAGAAAGAATATATGCTAAATATTTAAGACAGCCTAAGCAAATAGGTATATACACAATCCATAGATTCTAAAATTGCAGTGAATATATGGAAATTTATTAATCCAACAAAAGACAGGAAAGGAGGGGAGAAAAGCTGGTAAAAAGGATTGCAAATAGTAAATTAAAAAAATAAGATGGTAGAAATATGTCTAAATATATCACTGATAACAAAGGTAAAAATATTAAATTCATATATGGAAAGATCAGAAGTTATCAGATTTGATTATGATTCTTGCAAGAGATACACTTACAATAGAATGACATAGAAAGGTTTAATGAGAGGAAGGTAATAAACTCAAGAAAAGCATAACCAAAAAGGAAAAGGTAAACAGTGTAAATTATATTGAAATTAAGAACCTGTTTTCATCAAGTGTTAGCATGAAGAGAATTAAAAAAAAGAAGCCACAGACTTGGAGAAGCTACTTGCCACAAGTATCGAGAATATATAAAGAAAACTTTTGAATCAACCAGAAAGAGGCAAATAACCCAATAAAGATGAGCAAAAGACATGTACAGGCATTTTAGAGAAGAGGATCCAAAATTAGAGAATACACGTACGAAAAGATGTTCAACCTCGTTAGTTACCAGGGAAATGCAAAATAAAAAACAAAGATTCTATTTCACACATACCATATGGGCAAAACTTTTAAAGTCTGATCATTTCAAGTGGAGCAAAAGGACATGTATATTCTAAAGATAGAATAAGAATTGGTACAACCCCTGTGGTAAACAGTTTGGCGTAACCTAGAAAAGTTTTCTCATCTGAAAAATGGGCTTGATTATGAGATCGATCCCATAGAGTTGTTTTGAGGATTAAGTGGCTTAACACCTTTTAAACAAGGTATTATTATGCTCATTTTTTTCATACTAGGAAACTGAGACATCCAAAGGTTTAAGAAATCTGCCTATGGACTGGCAGAAGCTACCTGCAATGCATGCAAATGACAAAATATGAGTCTCCAGAATGTGTAACTATATCTTGTTAAAAAAAGACAAATCGCTTCATAAAAAAGAGCAGATTCACATAAGAAACTGAAATGGCCAATAAACATATGAAAAAATACTCAACATTTTTAATGATCAGGGAAAGATAAAAAAAAACCCAATGCCAGTGAAAAATCAGAATAGCGTGGAGGTACTATATCAAATGTCCTGCTGTGGGAGTCTAAACTGATTCGACTGCTGAGGAAGCCATTTGTCAATATCTAGTAAAGTTGAAAATGTGCACAGCTTGGGACTCAGTAATGCCTCTCTTAGACCCAGAGTAATAGTCTTCAAACTGGGGTATGCATATCCTTGTAGTTATATGAAGCTTTTGCCAGATACTGGGGTACTGATAGTGAAGAGAAACTTCAACTTCCTTGTATACGTTCCCTCTAGCAACTCCAGGAACTCCTGTGTGTTGCTTTCCCACCTCCTCTTTCATAACTCTTCTTTCTCCATTCCTCAAAAACAATAAAAGGCATTCTTCACGTTGCAATGGCCTGCGTCAGCATCCTCAACCTACATTGCTTCAGTTGCTCAAAGGTGTTTCCTTTCCCACTAAATACACTGAGTCCCATATAATGTATATGGAATTGTTTCTGAATTTTATCCATAATTTACAAAACGTTTCCAAAAGCCGAGTACTAGAGTACCTACACGTGCACCTGTTTACGGGAAGAAAATCGTGCCTTTTATCCTACTCCTCGCTCTAAAAAAACTCCCTTATTTTAGCTACATCTTGCACTGTATTATAAACTAAGCATGAGAAACAGCATACTTACTCATGTTTTAGATAATTTATTATAAAATAGATTATATTAGATCTACATCATTTTGATCTTGTCTTGATGACTTTAATTTATCATAAATAGGTGTTCAATAATTTATTTCTAATAATTTACTTTCTAATATTCATTAGAATGTGTATTAACACACTTACTTTAATTAAAACACTTAAATCCCTTTTAGCTCCCCCTCCTGCCTCTTGTTTTTTTTTTTATTATGTTACGTTAGTCACCATACAGTACATCATTAGTTTTTGATGGAGTGTTCCATGACTCATTGCTTGCGTACAACACCCTCCTGCCTCTTGTGCTGTTGTTGTCATGCATTTGAATTCTCTATTTCAAACCCAATGCAGTGTTGTTTGGTACAGCTAATTTTCACATACTTTCTAGTGTACTACCTTCCTTCCTATATGCTTGGGCAGCCCTCAGGACTTATTTTCCTTTTTTAAGTGCACGTATGCTGGTGACTAATTTCTCCATTCCTGTTTTTCTGGAAAGGGTCTTTCTTTGGCTTTCATTTCTGGAGAATATTTCTCTTACGTGAAGACGTCAGGGTTGGCAGATACATTCTTTCAGCACTTAGGAAGGTATCTTTCTATTGCCCTCTGGTTTCTACTGTTTCTGTTGAGAAGTCACCCATCGGTATCATTTTTGCAACTTCGTATTTATTTATTTATTTATTTATATTTTTTTAGAACACTTTTTTAATTTTTACTTTTTTTATTATTGCAACTTGTAAGGTAATGTTTCTTTTCTTTCTAATTGCGTTGAGCTAGGAATGAGTCTCTCCTTTTCCTTATGTTTTAGCAATGCTACTCTGATGTGTTTAGTGTGTGCTTTAAAATTTGGTTTTTAAAAAATTTTTATATATGTATATATTTTTTAAGATTTTATTTATTTATTTGAGAGAGAGAGAGAGACAGAGATAGTGACAGAGCTAGCGAGAGAGCAGGAGCGGGGAGGAGAGGGAGAGGCAGGCTCCCCGCTGAGCAGGGAGCCTGACGACAACACAGGGCTCTATCCCAGGACCTTGGAAGCATGGCCTGAGCTGAAGGCAGGCGCTAAACCGACTGGGCCACCCAGGTGCCCCTAAAATTTATATTTATTCTATTTGGACTTTATAATAGTTCTTGAATCTATTAACTGATGCTTTCGTTAGTTTTGGAAAGTTCTGGGGGGTGGGTACCTCGGTGTTTAGTACGTTATTTTGTGTGCTTTATTATTAGTTTCAAATATTTCAAAAAATGTTTTAAAAACAAAATGACAGGTCCTGCCTGGGGTATTTGCCTACAACCCTACTCCTGTTTATTTGCTTAGAGCTTGCTCGTTACTCTTGAATTCCTGGCTTGCCATTTTGATTTCCTAGTTTACTTCTTTAACAATAAGATTTTCAAGAATTCTGCTCATGAACAAATCTGGGAAATACTACCTAAAATTCAGAAGCTTGAAACACATCTAAAGGCTAATAGGAATGTGGAAGTAGCACAAAGAAGGGACACTTGAAAGAAAACAAGTCTTGCCAAAGATGATAAGGTCTGCAGGTAGAGAAAAGGGGAGAGGAGACTGCTATGAGGATTTGTCTGCAGAAGCAGCTGTAGGTAAGAAACTCTAGGAAACAAACTGAGGGTTGCTGGAGGGGAGGTGGGTGGGGGATGGGGTAACTGGGTGATGGGCATTAAGGAGGGCACTTGGTATAATGAGCACTGGGTGTTACACACAACTGATGAATTGCTGAACTATACCTCTGAAACTAATTATACTTTATATGTTAACTAAATTGATTTTTTAAAAATTTTAAAAAAAGAAGCAACTGTAGGAGCAGAGAAGAGTTACAATAATTAGATTTGGGGAAATTGCAAAAGTCTGAGAACTTCTGTGGCCACTGAGAGGCCCATTGAAATGTCCAAGAAATAGACAACACATGTCCAGGACAAAAAACAAAACAGAACAAAGCAAAAACAAACAAAAAAACATTACTCAGGATTACTATAGCTAATAGACTGTTCTTCTAGTTGTCCACAGTTAGAAGAATTTGCTAATCTTCTGTAAGGACTACATGGTCGAGCAAGAATGCTTTCATGTATACACATCCTAATCAGCTGGGGTTAAGTACACCAGAGCGTAATATATGGAGTCAGATATTCTTATTTTGATTTCCTCTTTGCCTTAGCTATGTGGCCTTGACAAATCACATACCCTCTGAGTCCTTAGGTTGTTTTTTTTTTTTTTTGTAAAATAGAGATACTAATAACTCAACCTACCCGTGTCAGCAGGCTACAGTGAGAAATCCTAGTGAAGAGCATGGGCTCCGGAGTCTAGTGGCGTGTGTTCAAATGTTAATTGTGAGACTTACCTGGGTATATCGGGTAAGTGTCAATGTCTTTAAGCTTTGATGTATTCATTTGTAAAATGAAGTTCATCATGGTACACTCAGGATTCACCCAGAGTATGCGGAGGTTTTTGCACAATGCCTGATATGTGGTAATTAATATTTGCTATTCCTATATAATTGAGAAATGAGTCAATGTGTGCAGAAACACTTTAAAGATTATAAAGTTATGCAGTTGTTATGATTATCATCTTTATCATGGGTTATGTTGATTTTTTAAACAGGTTTTACTATTTCCGAAGTCCTGAGTCAAAGAACCCCTCCAGGAACTGTGACCTGATGCAGTACGGTTGGTCCCACATGCACTGAACAAACCATTTGGACGTGATCTACCTTTCGTAGAGTCTACTTCATGCTGGTTACATAACTGATGGATTATCTAAGCTGATTACATATAATCTTAAGAGGGACGAGTTATCTTAGGGCATTTTAGGTGCTTCACAGTACTGTAAGTCTTAGGCATCCCCACAAATGGGATCCTTCGGTAGAGGATGTCAGAAAGAGCAAGAGACAAAGGGCACATGAGGCCCAATATCCTAGCTTTGTTCTCTTACACTTAGGGCTGATTCTAGAAAGAGAAACCACGTAAGTTCCCTTTTCCCTTTTCCCTTTTCAGTCCCCTGTGACATGCAAAACCTTTTATAAATATAGAAAGCAACTCTGACTCTATTTAAAGGAATAGAAACAAAGGGTAAATATTTCTGTATCTCTAATGCAAATATGAGAAAGATAATTTAAGGAATTTTCAAACGTCTCAAATGTTTATTTTTAAAACAGGTACTAGATTCACACGGTGCAACACTTAGAAGCACAAGGGGTGTTGCTTCCTTTCCCCTTCCGAGTCACCCTACTTCTATCCTTCTCTGGACTCAACTACTATCCCCTCTTTCTTATTTGTCCCAGATGTTACATATGGGTTTGTTGTAGTGATTTTATCTGATGCACTTGCAGAAGTCAGCTAAACAGTCCATGTAAGGCTGTGATGCTAGAGCTTGAAGTCAACAGGACAGGCAGGTGGAGAGGGAAAACGGAAAAAACTGGAGAAGAACAAGCTGGAACCCAGGAGCATGGGCTGGAATCCACGAGGATAGATTAGAACCTCTGTCCATTCTCTCTGCCCCTGACTTGGTGGGGGTGTCCTGCTGAAGAAGCCAGGACCCTTCACAGAGCTAACCAAGCACACACCTGGCCCAGAGTTGGGGAAACTGAAGGAGAATCCAGGAGAAGGTGAAGCAGTTGCAGGCTGGGCTAAAGAGAGGTGCCAACAGATAAACAACACTGTGTCAACTTCAAATGTGCCTGCTTCCACCTTGGAAACCTTGATTTCGGCTTTCCAAATCTCCTACAAAAATGTCTCTTGAGGCCCACCCTACCTGGACACACACAGAGAAAGGAATGTTGGGAAATGTAGTCCTGGCTAGTCAAGTCAACACATCACAAAGTTACCTATATTATGTATAGGTACCATTTTAAAATTTTTTACACAAATGCTATCATACGCTGTATACACCTTTGCACCTTTCCTAGAGGCCCTATCATATCATTAGATATAGATTTATGCCATTCTTTTTAGTGGTGGTGCAGTATTGCATTGTGCTTGGGTTGTTTCAATTTTTTGCTACTTCAAAAATGCTGCAATAAATAACCTTGAACGGATGTCATTTTGCCTGTGTGCAAGTGTGCCTGTATGCTAAGTTCCTACAAGTTCAAGTCTGGGCTGATGGGTTTCTGTGTTTAAAATTCGGATACATTGCCTAATTGCTCTATATAGACGTTATATCAATTTGCTCTCCTATTATGCAAAATATGACAGTGCCTATTTTCCCATATTCTTGTAACAATGTCATTTTACATCTGTTTATCGTTGCAAAATTATATGTAAAAATGTATTTCAGCATGGTAGTGTGATTGTAATTTGCACTTTTATTATTATGATTGGCTTTGGTCTCTTGGGGATATATCTCAAAGGGAAAGGAAAGTTTAGAAAAGTTTTAGAAATTTGGTTTGGATTCAATGTCCATTTAAAAAGTTATCTTTAAAATACTGGCCCCTCCTCTTCCCAAACAAAATGTATGTTAAAGAACCTCTCACTGGCAGCAAATGATATTACTGATGAGAAACAGCGTACCACTGTACTCTAAGGCTCCATCCTTTCAGCAGAAAGCAAGGGGAAAGTCCAAACTAGAAGTTGCTAACCCTGCTTTTTACTTAGCTTACAGCAGAAACACAATATACATAGGATTAAAGGAGAACAATGTCTCATAAATATCTGATTTAATGTAATCTATATCTCAAGGGTTGTGTTAGTCTGAGATACAAGGCATAGATACTGGAAACAAATTTCTCTCCTACACTATCCCTGGGTGGTCAGTAATAGCAAAACATTAACGATGTCTACATCTTAGGTGCGCTGTGTAGATCAAAGTTTCTAACACAAGTTTGTGAGTCAGTATCATAAAGCTGTGACTTTTCGAGATGGCTGGATTCTACCATGTTTTTTTCTTAGTTCTTTCATCGTTAGAAAAAGATTAAACACTTTAAATGGAAAGTAATTAATTTTTTTGTAAAAAAAATTACAGGATGTTCTTAGGTATGGCTGGCATGGCGTTAATGTTCACTTTATAACTCAGATATCTGCATACAGCTTTTAGGTATTTTACTGTTTCCTAGTTGAAGGTTATTTGAGTTAGCAGGATTTACCAGCATCTCAGCTTTCATTCTCTGAAGTGCTGTCTTTTCCTGGAGGAACTCTGATCTACTCAATGAAAACAAGACCAGCTTCCTCCTGGGAAAGCTCCCTTCAAAGCTAAGTGTGTAGCCAGGCCACATCGCTGGCATTTATAGAGGCATTACGTTTGTTAAAGACATTCTGGGAACACAGTTGATGAGTCTGTGTGAAGTTGACATCACTTATGTCCTCTGGTAAGCGCAGGAGGTATTTTACTATAGCGAGTCATCTATGGTAAGTACATAGGAGTGGAAGGCACACGTTAATACTAGCCATCATATATACCTATTTGTTTTGCCTGTGAAATAAAAATTCCCTTCTACTATGGTTAAGGAGAGCCCTCATCCTGATGGTGGGCTATCTCTTGTTAGAAAAGTCAAGAATTGTGAAGAGTTGGAGATTTTACCCTACTTTCAAGCTAACAAGTTAGTCTGCCCAATTTCCTGCATGTTGGAAGGAAGGCATGAACTTCCTGGATCAAAAACAAAGGACTGCATTGCTCATGGTACAGTAGGCAGTATGATCTTCACATCCTAACCCGTCCCCCTTCACCCCCAGGCTGCACAGGGACGACGTGGAGGTGGCCCAAGGGAATGCTGCACATACATTGGGTTTGCACCATGGCTGAGGGACCACGAGCTTAGAAAACCACCAGTCTTACCAGGGGGTTTCTTGCAAACCTGCCAAGACTTTGCCCTGGAGAGAACTGTTCTTTATTATCCTGGACAGCAAACAAATCTGCCCTCTGTCCTGGAGGCAAGCACTACCTCTGTCTACTATTACTGTCCACTGGAGCAGGGAATTTGTAATAAAGACTGCCAAGGTCAAGCAGAAACACAAGGGACCCATGGAAAACTGAAAACAAGAAGGAAGAGCATTTTCCTGACCCGTTATCAGATCCAGATTCCTATTTTCTTTTGCATTATGTTTTCTATAGCCCAGACATAGTTCTCTATCCTAAGTAGCATCTTCTGCCAGTGGGTAAATTTCATAGATGTGAAGGACTGGTTGGAAATAGATACTAGATGATGAACACAGGATATGAGAGCTATAATAATTCTCTGCATATGTCTCGGGCCAAATTATAGAATAAAATGAGGGATAGATCCTTGAATGCCTAACTTTGCCTCATGGGGAAACTTCAAATACCAGAGTCTCCTTGGACGTTATGTTACATCCAAGTAGGTGAGGCAAGGAAGTCCCAGCACCTAATAGGGCCACGAGGATGGGAGTTTTAATGAACTTGGGAAATTGTGGGCTTAGCTATAGTGGCCCTTTTTGATACTCAGTGATGAGCTTAAGAATCTCAAAGACGTTCAGACTGTTCGAAAGACTTGAAGAAAAAAGGTGATTTTTTTCAGGGACAGAATTATGTTGTCCATAAGAAAACAAATCACATACACCAACCCCCTGAAATGGCTAACCTTTGCCTAAGGATGCAAAACAGTTCTTTCTTGGCGTTCTCAGTAAACCCCTGAGGTGATAGGGAATGCTGATCACAGTGAATATTTAAAGAAAGGCTCTCTTCGGAGCTTCTGCCAATAAAATATTCTCTAAGTCAAAGAGTACCTTCACCTCCCTGCTTCTTAATAATGAACATGCTGGTCAGGGTAGCAAGCTTCAGGCATTGTCAGTGTTTGGAAAAGACTGACCAGTGCATGTGTATCCTTTAGGAAAGTGTTCTTTTCTCACTCTTTAAAAAATTAATTTCCCTCAGTCCTTATCAGGGAACTGTAATTTTTTAAAATCCTACACTTCACTTGAGAACTACTCACTCTGCCAAACGAGAGAGACATGATAACTCTTTCTCACCCAAGAATGGAAGGCTTGTTATAGGTGTATTAAAAACAGGAAAGGAATCTTCTTTTTCTTCATTCTTTGCAATAAATTGTGAGAAAATCATTGATCTGATGTAAAAATATTTAAGAGAAATTTGAAAGGAGAAAAAAAGTCACTCATAACCATATTGCCCGAATATAGCTTTTACTCTTTTCATTTTTGAACACTGCATGTTTGTCCTTATTTAAATACATACATATTTTTAGTATAGTTGCAAGAGGTGTTTATGGCAACTGCCAACTCAATTTATGAATATATCATGTTAAATTTTTAAGGAATGGGATTGTTCTTTAAAAATCATCAAATGCTACTAACGTGTCTTAAAAGCCATGCCTTGGGGTGCCTGGGTGGCTCAGTTGGTTAAGGGTCCGACTCTTGGTTTCAGATCAGGTCATGGTCTCGGCTCAGGTCACGGTCTCATGGGTCATGAGATCGAGGCCCACATTGGGCTCCGTGCTCAGCGGGGCATCTGCTTGGGGGTTCTCTCCCTCTGCCCCTCCTCCCACTCGTGCACGCGCGCTCTCTCTCAAATAGATAAATAAATCATAAAAATAAAAGCCATGCCTTAATTTATTTTACAGCTTAACTATTACCTTATTTCACTGATAATAGATACTCAGACCAATTGTGTTTTGGGGTCATTCCTAGTTTTGATAGAAAGATCCCATTACCATCCCCTTTTTATCAGGTATGACACGTAAGCATGCTTTCAATTAACCTAGCAGTCGCGTCAGACTATTAAAGTATAAAATTAAACAGAAAAGGGGCTAAAATCATAGCCCCATTTCCTGCTGCTTGAGATTGTGATCTGATCTGTTAGGACGTAATGTTTGCCATAACGATGTTAAAATATAAGTTTTACGAAAGTGTTAATAGTTGGGGAAACTTTTTTGCTCATATTGTCAGACCTTAGGTGATATTTCTCTAAGGGAGCAATCAGTGAAAGCTTCAAACTCTCCTACATTGCTTATGGGGTTTTAATCTGTAAGGTTACAAAAAAAATAAGGGTAGTAATAATAGATGTAGTTGAAAAGAGGATGGGGGAAAATTTATTGGTAGTCCATCCTCTCTGTTCAGGATACTTTGCAAAGACTCAAATCTGTGGCTCAGAAAGGCTGTGAAAACATTGACTATGCAAATGCATTAATAGGTGGGAAAGCTGTTATGGCAGAGACTTCCATGTATTCACCCAAAACTCATTTTCACATCTTCCCAGGCACGCAACTGGTTGATATTTCCCAGCCTCCTTTGTGGTTAGATATGGCTATGTGACTGTGTTTGAGCCAATGGCCTGTGAGCCCATGTAATAGGTGCCATGTCCAGGCCTGGCAAATAACACTCTGTAACAGATAGGCTTCCATGCTCTTTTTCTTTCCTGCTTGCTGCAGAAGAGCATGGCGACCTTAGGTGCCACGAGTTTCCAAGATGGTGGAACCATAATCCTGGAAGCCTGTTTGTGAGAGGGACCATCTGATTAGGAACAGCTATCTTGTACTTTACTTTAGTAAGAATTAGACTTCCATTGTGTTAGGCAAATGAGACTTTGGGGTTGTATCCAGAACAGCTGCTAATGTTACCCTAATTAATATAATTATGAAATAGGAAGTTATTTGACTTGTATAATCACATACACAGACATACATTATTTTTGTTCCTCTGTAAACAAACCATGATGATGGCAGAGACAGTACTAGCTAAAAATATTTTGAAGTTAAATCACAGTTGGGGACTGAGACACTACTCAGAAAACAATTATCTATAGGATTTAAGAAGCAGCATAAAAGAGTGTTTAAGTGGGAGCGATCTGGGGCAGACTGCCTGGGTTCCAATCCTGGCTCTGCCATTTGTCATCCATGTGACTGTAGACAGATCATCTGAATATTTTTTTGCTCCAATTTCCTCATCTGTGAAATGGAAATAATATGTATGTATCTCACAGAGACTCTGTAAGATTTAAATGAGGTAATATACATACAATGCTTCCAGCAGTGCCTGGCAAAATAAGCACTCAACAAATGTTAGCTTATTACAATTACCAAGTATGAAGCATGTGTTGGGCTTGGGCTCAGAATCCAGGGGAGATGAGGGGAAAGGCCTCTTTGTGTAGAGTCTCAGGCCATGAAGCAGCTTGGTCTTGAGGCTAACACCTCGCCCTCACTGACAAGCTTCCCAACTAGGCAAGATACCCCAAAATGGAGGATTACCTTAAACTTCTGTGAGGAATATCTCTCCTTCCTGCTCATCTGCCATGGGCATATCCTGCCCCGTGAAGAGACTCCTTTTGTCTTCATTACCAAGTGGTGGGTTGCACATCTTTCTTCCTTTTTCCTCTCAAACCCCATCTGTCTTCCAAGTCTTCAAGGTAGAGAAGCAAAACAGAATATTAGGGAGCCACAATCTTCTGCCTTTGTTTATTGTTGATTTTACCTCCTGTCAGTCTTGGGTAAAAATGAGCTGCCTTATAGGCACCTTGAGTAGGAATTAAAAATTCCATTCAGTAGTATATGGAATTGTTTTGGTTTTTTTTTTTTTTTAGTATATTGAATCTTTAAACAAAATATAGAATTGAGAGACCCAGACTTATAATTTGTTAATTAAAAATAGGTACAAAGATTTTTAGTTCATATTTTTATTGTGGTAAAATACATAAAAATTAAATTCAACACTTTAACTATTTTTAAAGTGTATGGTTCAGTGGCATTTAGTACATTCACAATGTTGTGCAACCACCACCACTATCCATCTCCAGAACTTGTTAATCATTTCCAACGTAAACTCTATACCCATTAAACAACAACCACCAGGGGATGCCCGGCTAGCTCAGTCGGTAGAGCATGAGACTCTTAAACAACAACCACCACCCTGCCCCTTGCCCTCAGCCCTTGGTAATCTCTATTCTACTTTTGTCCTTACACATTTGCCTATTCTAGGTACCCCATATAATTGGAATCATACAATATTTGTCCTTTTGTGTCTGGCTTATTTTACTTAGTATAACATTTCCAAGATTCATCCCTGTGGTAACATGTATCAGAAGGTTATTCCTTTTTATGGTTGAATAATATTCCATTGTTTGTATATACCACATTTTGTTGATCTACTCGTCTGATGAAGGATACTTGGATTGTTTCCACCTCTTAGCTATCGTGAATAATGCTGCTCTGAATATGGGTGTACAAGTATCTATTTGAGTCCCTGCTTTCAATTCTCTTGGGTATATACCCAATAGTGGAAAAACTGGTCATTTGTGTTTTTAAATAGATTTCTACATATGTCTCATTGACCAGAACTGTGTCATATGGTGTTTCCTTACTGCAAGGGGATGAAATGGGGCTAGAACATGAAGTTTAATGTTTTTTTGTCCCCAACCTCTGTGTAGAAGAGGGCAAGAAAATGTGGGTTGGAAAAAAAATGGTGAGTGAATCCACTTATAGTATCTGCCACAATACACATCCTAGAAGATGAATCTAGAACTGGGATTCCATACTCCCACAGCAGGCGGTATAGATAAGAACTGATTCCCTATGGTGACTATAATTTTATTGGTATTCTATAAATTCAAATTTAATGCTGTCCTTTCCTGGATCTACTGTTGAATGATTTTCTGACTAAGGAACTGTTTCTAAGGAACTGTCTCATCTAGTTTCAGTGGGAATTTAGATAAATCTGCTTTTGATAGGTAATTACCCATGGTTTGGTTTATATAAAATAGGCTTTCCAACAGAAGGGGGGCACTCAACTGTAGATAAAGATAATTAAATGATAATTAAAATTGGGTGGTTTAGCAATAACAATATAAATGGGGAAGGAACAAGATGGCATCTTGAAAAGGAAATCATTTCTGTTAGAATGCTCAGAACTAAACACAACTAGTTCTGTTTAAAGATTACTATTCAAAGATTATTGTTCAATTACTCCTACACTTGCTATTTAACTTACCTAAAGACAGTCATTTATCATCTGAAGTTTGGGAATAGGATCTAGCCAAAGCATTTGTAGACACTAACATTCAGAAAGAAGACTCATCTTTACCTTAGATATAATTTAAAATTTTCCATTATTAAGGGGGAAATCACCGTAGTGACAATCTTATCAATGGTGGACTCAAGACTAGAATGAAGGATGGGAAGATCAAAGCATTAATTAGATATTTTGTACGTGTCTGACACTTACACAGCTAAAGAAAGAGAAGGATGAGGCTGTTAGGATACAATTTCAGATGCACATAACAGAATCCCAACATAACAGTGGGTTGAACAAGATAGTTTATTTCTGTCTTGTGAAGGTGGTCCAGGGTAGCTTTAGGGGCTCTACTCCATAGGATCATCCAGGGACCTTGGCTCCTTCTCTCTTCTTTCTTTGTCATCCCAAACATCAGGAAGGGGACAGGGAAGGGTGAAGGGATGGTACATCCCTTACCTTTAAGAATGTGACCAGAAATCACACACCCATTTTGCCTAGGATTTAGACATATAGCCACACCTCACTGCAAGGGAATCTGGAGATATAGTTTTTATTCTGATGGCCATGTGTCCAGGTAAAAATTAACGGTACTATTACTTAAAAAGGAAAGAGTGGATTTTGAGATGCATGAATAATCTTTGCTACAATAAAATTATTGTTACAGAAAACAGAACAGTTACTTTATTTATTTATTTATTTTTTTTAAAGATTTATTTATTTATTTATTTGAGAGAGAATGAGAGACAGAGAGCATGAGAGGGAGGAGGGTCAGAGGGAGAAGCAGACTCCCCGCTGAGCAGGGAGCCCGATGCGGGACTCGATCCCGGGACTCCAGGATCATGACCTGAGCCGAAGGCAGTCGCTTAACCAACTGAGCCACCCAGGCGCCCCCAGAACAGTTACTTTAAAACAAATTTGAAAAATTTGGAGCCAGAGGAGATCTTGGGTTTGGGAATAGGATCTAGAATCCCCCCCATTCTCTTGACAGATTAGTAATTCATTCCTCCTCATGAATTTGAGGCTGTTCAGTACATAACCAGAGCCAGCTATTCCCCTTCATTTGCCATCCTCCCAAGCAAGGCAGGATCCCAAATAATTATACTGTCGTAAGAGACATACACAGGACAAGGCTCTCCCTCTGATTGTATACCACTGCAGACTAGATGAGTTCTATGCTACTGCCAATTGCTTCCTGTGAAGAGGATGGCAGCCATATCCTCCCCTTGTAAACTTTACCTGCACCTACTCACCATTTGAATCTGATCCACAGAAAAGTAGTCAACAGAAAAACTAGGATATAACGGAGGTATGGGAGGCACCATAGGGAAAAGAGTCAGTAGCATCAGTCGGAGAGAAAAAGTTTCTACTGGGCCTTGGGTTGGCTCATGGAGTGAGAGGTGGATATAAGGCAGGGAGAAAACCAAGAGAGGGGAAGAAAAAGAATCATGAGCAAAAGGAACTACGTTTTCCTATCCCTAGTGAAAGTGAGGTAGGTCTGGAGACATATGAATCGCACATATCAGAGCAACTGAGGCAGGCATACCTCTGAGGTGACAGAGACTACTAGCCTAACTTTGAGGTGACCTAATAGAAAGGCAGGCAGTGGAGCGATGCTAGGGAATTACAGCAAGAACAGCAGGAACAAGTGTGCCACAGTGTGGAGGAAATCTATACATATAGATAGATTTTTCAGTTTTATGTATTATTATCTATTGTGGGAGACAAAGAATTAGTCTTTTTACCTTCTTTCTCTTCCTACTGTCCTTTCAATATATGTCTACGACAATTTTGGTTAAATCAATATTCATTGTTATTATGACTAATACACAGTCCTAACTGAGCCTTTTAATATACTATGATTGTACTTCCTTTCTTGTACAATTTCTTTGGAGTTACTTCCTCATTTTGTCCTTTGCTTGGTTTTCTCTATACTTATTACAACTTACTCCTGAACTCTCTTGTAGAAGTATGAAGTAGCTAACATATGTTTCTTTTCATTTCTTTTTCTTGGAGACATTATTTCTTGGAGTCCTCTATCCCTATTCTTCAATCTGAACTTTTTGCTCTCTAGGCCTGCTGTATGGACATCATCCTGGACGTCTCTTTGCTGTTTTCCTGGGCATTCCCTTTTACCATTTCCTATGTTGGGTCCCCTGACTCTTGGGTCCCCCTTTCTTGGTTTACCCTCTTGTTTTGATGTCATACATCCTCCAATTTTCTCTAAGAGAGAATGCAATTAAGACTTTGCACAGTGGAAATAACCTTTATTTCACTCTCATGTTTGCTTTGGTTCTCCCAGTCCAGAGTCCCTATAGTTCATTCTCTCTGGGCTTCTAGTCTTTGATTGGGTGGTGGAGGAGCAGTCATTTGCTGTTTGGGGGTGGAGAGAGGGTCTAGGAGACTTTTTCTTCTCATGGAGGCTTTCACTCATTCCTTCTTGCAGTCCCCTCTAGCACCACCATCATTATAAGTACCTGATACCTTCACTTCCTGAGCTTTCCTGAGTTTGTTTTGTTTTGTTTTGGTTTTTTTTTTTGGTGTGAATTAGACCATTTCTTGCACTTCCAGACTATAGGTACCTAGCTTTCAATTTTCTTCAGACCACTAGGTCAGTTACCACTCATCCATCTGCTCTCTAGATTTCAAAATGTTATTTATTAACATCTCTCATATGCTCTTATCACCTCTCTTATTCTCTGTTACACAGGTTTGTGCATTTAAACCCTTTATTGTCATTTTAGTGGGAATCCAAGAGGGAACAAAAGTAAATGCCCCTATTCGGTCCTCCATTCAGCCTAGAAATCTCCATACTCTCAACCCACTCCAATCAGACTTTTATCCCCATCATATTGCTGAAATTGTACTTATCCAGGTCAAAATCTTGCCTAATCCAGTGGTCAATTCTCAATCTTTATCTTACTTGAATTCTCAATAGGATTTGATGCAATTAATTGCTTCGTCTTGCTGCATACCCTCCTATTTTTCCTGCTACCTCTCAGTCTCCTTTTCTGGCTTCTCCTCTTTCTCACCTCAAAATGTTGCAATGTCCTAGGACTCAGTCCTCTACCCCTTCTCTCCTCTTGTCTATTTATATTCTCTTGGGTGACATGTAGTCCTGCGAGTTTAAATACCATCTATGTGCCAACATCTTCCAAATATATATCCTCAGCTCCAATCTCTGCAACACCCTGGAGCTCCATACTTGCGTAAGTCCATCTATCTGACATTTCCAATTGGAAGTCCAATAGGCACCTCAAAATGGACTTCTTCAACATAGAACTTGATTTTATCCTTCAAACCTGCTCCTAACTTCATCTTCTCTATCTCAATGTATTTGCCTAGATTTTGCTCAGGTTGAACATCAAGCATCATCATTGATTATTCCATTTCCCTTATACCCATATCAATCTAACTGCAAGTTATAGCAATTCCATCTTCAAAATGTATCTTGGTTGGACAACCTCTCATCACTTCCACTTGCTGGTCCAAGTCACCCCCATCTCTCATTTTGACCCCTATAATAGCCTTCCATCATCCTGGTCTTTCTGTCATCATTCTGGCTTTCCTCCAAAACTTACAGTTTATTTTCTGCATAGCAGTGAGAATGCTGTCTATAAACAGCAAGCCAGAGATGTCACTCTTTACTCATAACCATCCAGTGGTGGCCATCACAAGCTGGGTGAAGACCCCTCTTTACCAGGGTCTAGGAGGCCAACATGAATTGGCTTCTACCTCCCTCTTGACCTCATTCTCACTCTGCTCTGGTCACACTGGCCTTCTCTGCCAGTTCCATCCCCTTAGAAAACTACCTGCTTCCTAGGGTCCTGGTGCCCCTGGAGACAGCTCTTCTCAGTGATGACCACTGATGGGCTTGCCATGCGGGAGCAAGTAGCTGAAATACCTGGTGCAGAATATCCCACCAGACAGGAGGGAGAGTGGCTAGAAAATCAATGTGGTGTTTCTTGCATCCTGAATGTATGGAGCCAAACTCACATGTGCTGACTCATGGAGCACAGTGACGAGAGTACATGTCCTTCCTGAATTCTTTCTAAAAGATCAACATTGTACAATGTTGATTGACAAGAAGGAGAGTGGGTGACAAGACTGAGGCAGGGTGACCTGCCTGTATTGTAGACCCAGGGAGGGCAGAGGGACATTCTGGAGGGAGGAATGTGTGTAGGGTGGGAACGATATGCCAGTCAGGAAATACCCCATAAAACTGGCTTTTTAAAAAGTTTAGAAAAAACAGATCTTAGTGACTTCATCTTCTGGCTCTAGTAATTCTCTTCTTGGTTTCACCCTGGGGTTGATATTAAGTAGTGATTGATTCTAGTCAACCCCAGTCAGTACTGAATGACTTGGACCCTGGTTGAGTTCAATCAGGGAGACCAGCTGCGGGAAGGAGAAATTTCTGCCACGCTCTGGTTTTGAGATCATTATCAGTGCCTGAGGAATAGCCAGGACTTTTTTGTGCACACATTATATTCCAGGCACTGTTACAGAAATTATCATTACAGGGGAGAAGAAGACCAAGTTGTTGCACTCATGGAACTTACATTCAGGTGGAGGAGACCAAGTCAACAAATGAATAGATGAGTAAATCTGATATCAGACAAGATAATAAATAGAGTCATTTGATAGGTCAGTGACTGTCTAAGTGTGATCCACAGACATCTGGGGGTTTCTGAGACACTTACAGGAGGTCTGGGAGGTCAAAACTATTTTCACAAAAATATTAAGATCTTATTTGCCACGGTCACTCTCAGTCTCTCACGAATGCACAGTGGTGTTTTCCAGAGGCTATGTGACATGTGATGATGTCTCTCTGGTATGTACAGGAATGTGTATACGGTAAATATTGGTAGCCCACATAAACAAAGGCTCTTTGGGGTCTTCAATAGTTTTTAAAAGTGAAAAGGGGTCCTGAGGCCAAAGAGTTTGAGAACCACTGTGATAGAGACTGGGGTGGTGGGAGAATTTATATATTAGGGGATCTATGCAAAAAAAAAAAAAAAAAATTAGTGCTATCGATTGGGTGTGCTTGCGGGCACCAGGGTAGGAGCTGGCCTTCTGCGCAGCGGTCATGACCTTCACTCCAGGGAGGCACAAGCCCTGAGCTTGAAAAGAACCCAGAGACTTAAGGACATCTCCCAAGGTTCTAAGGGGGCATCGCTGGCCGGTGCCACCAATAAAAAAAAAGTGTCTTCCTATTCTTTGAACCCCAGAAGACTCTTCTGGGGCTTTGACCTCTTACTCCCACACTCACAAATAAAAGATTTGCATTAGGAGCCTGGGAAGCTCCAGCTGGGACTATTCATGACGGCAGCCACTAGCAGCAGAAAACCCCAAGGCCTCAGCGTCCAGCCCCAGCCCCCACACGCCAGTGTCTAGGGCACTGAATTTTTATGACTTGGTTTATCCTGGCAGAATCTCCGGAGGCACGGGGCAAGGAGCCCAGGAAGTGGATGGCTCCCGAAGTGAGTTGCTGAGGCTCTGTGTGACACGATGACGTCTGCCGTGCCACTCAGCAAATTGCCTGCTCCCCCCCCC